>NW_006408557.1:3692547-3699079 GCF_000296735.1 Chrysochloris asiatica
CTGTTGTTGTTGTTGTTGTTAAGTGCCGTCGAGTCGGTTCCGACCCATAGCGACCCTGTACAGGGTTTCCGAGGGTGTAAATCCTTACAGGAGTAGAAAGCCTCATCGTTCTCCCGTGGAGCGGCTGGTAGTTTCGAACCGCTGACTTTAAGGTTCGCAGCCCGATTCGTAACCACTACGCTACCAGAGCTCCTTACTCTACCAGAACTAATGACCCATAATTCTCTAAAGCTGCTCTTTAACAGAGCAGCAATGATATTTAAGTGGCTCTTAAGATTCTGGAACATGTCCCTTTCTCCCATGTCATCCACTTCCTCTATTGGCATTAGGACTTGGTTTCTAGAAAAGCAAGGAAAAGGTTCATCTTAATCCAAAGAATGATGTCATTTGAATACTGATAGTTTCTATATAAGTCCTGTCATCTTTGTAACTTAATTGAAAATCACATCATTCCTGTGAAGTTCTTGACAGATGCAGTCTGCTAGCAGCACATTTTACTGTGACATCCAAATGTTAGTGCAGTGTAACGAGTTACGGTTGAAAACAACACAAGAAAAGAGGGACAGAAGTTTTCTAGTGGACAAAACTGAAAGAGACCTAGAATTCGTGCTAGGTCCAGTCAGTCCTGGAAGGATTTCAGTCAGTCCTGATGTGCGCATTATCATCAGTGACAGGATAGTCATTCACTTCAAATGTGGGCAATGTAGGAATGGCAGAGAAATTCTCTGCCTGTAAGTTGTAGAAAAAAAAAGAGTAAGCTTTGCATCCAGGAAAAAAAGAGAAGAAAGAGTAAAGATGTCCAGCCCCACTATTAAATTTGTGTAAACTTCATTTTATAATTAGCTTGTGCTTTTGTTTTGTAATGCCTTTTGGTTGCTATTAGGCTCTGTTGCTATTAGGAGAGAGGGGAGGAAAGCACCCCATATCAGTGGTGTTTCCATACAGAAGTTCAAAGTAGGCTTTCAACATAATAGCTGTATTTTAAAAGATACTCATTGTAGGAAACAAAAGGATTTTTCCACTAGCTGGTAGCTATTCAGATAACCATGCGGCAAGTCCTCTTTGCATCTAAAATGCTGTCTCTAATATTGGGTCACATATTAATCACTGCAGCTAATTGTAAATCTTTCTGTAAAACACTGAAAAAAAAAAAACGCTTTGTGAATTAATACAGTTCTGCTTGATGCATTTGATTTGAAAAGACATTTCTCTATATGTGGTTCATGTCAGCTTTGCTTTGAAAAATAACAAAGTCAGTAGAATATGTTCAATATATTTTCTTGGGGAATAGGATTTTTATCATTCAATTCATTAAGGATTTGCCTTATCCTAACATTTGTGATATAAAGGAAAACCAGGAAAAAGTAATTTTCTTGATCAAGATATGTTTTTACTTAATGCAAATAAATGTAATATGTTGCTTGCAAGAAAAAAAAAATGTCTTCTGACAGCTGGTATAAACTGCTATCTAAGATAATATGTGCCTCTTTTGTTAAATGCTGAACTGCTTCTAAATCTGTTTGTTTCTTTCATCTGTGCCATACACTGAGAAACTTAAACAATTGTTGCCTTCATACTATATTTGTTAGAGCAGAATTCAAATAAAAATTGTTTGAGGGGGAACTATCTGTGGTGTGTGAAATTTGTTTTTTAGCCATAAACAATTAATAACTCAAAATGCTCCTTTACTGTTATAAATTTTTTCTAAATATCTACATTTAAAATTACAATTAACTTTAAATTGCTGATATTTTCCCTTAGATAGACTGGCCAAGAGTGGGTTTTATTTCAGTTAATGTTGTCTTTGGCCATGTTTCTCAAAAGTTAAGCTATAGTTTGTGTAGATACAAATCTCAGTGTTTGAGTGTTTTCTGAATAGTTGATAATAAATTACACTAGCAAGTGCCTCTGAAATGCAAGATATAAGTATTTGATACACAGACAATGGTTCTAAGAACCTGAGTTCATTGTAGGGAGCCCTTCATCAGTTACTAAAATTCTTATTCTTTTATAATGAACCCTGGCTACAGGGTTGTGGTCTATTATTGGTGAAATTATGATAGAATTCTGCAATTGTTCAGAGTTTGACATGGACCACCAAAAATGATTATGGGGAAAACTTAATGATCTTGTAAAAGCAGAAATTCTCATTATCTTCTGTAGAAGATTTTCTGTGTTTATTATCCTAGAAGTCAATAAAGGAAGTCATTTTAAAAAAACAACAGCAACAACAAAAAAGCCCCAATGAAATAGATTTAGTAGTTAAGAGAGAACAAAATCTTTTAAACTGTTTTGCTGGAAGAGTATTTTGCCAGTAGAGAGATCTAGTAGCATAGTGGGTATGAGTTGGACTGCTAACCTCAAGATAAGCAGTTCGAAACTACCAGCCACCTATGTAAGGTCACTATGAGTCGGAACTGACTCCATGGAACACCAACACCAACACCAAGCAAGTGTAATGCTGTAGTATGAGCACTGGACTGCAAAGTCAGTTTGAATCGCAAGGTTGGTTTGAACCACAAGGTCGGTGGTTCAAACTCACCAGCACTCCTTGGCAACCCTATACAGGGTTGCTATGAGTTACAACCAACTCCCCTGCATTCAACAATAACAACAATAAAGCAAGGTTTGATAAGAGTATGAGGGGATGTAGGCAGCTTCTTGCTGCAATGGGCAACCTCAACACAAAGGCTTCAGAGTGACAGTAAAGATAACTAGACATGGTTCTAGTCCTGCCACGTGAAGATTTTTAGTGGCATCCTGTTTTCCATTTCTTTACCTGTCTATCACTGCTCTGTTTCTCCCCCAGCGCTTCTGCCCTTTTGCCATGTATTGACCAAAGGTGTTGTTAAAGCATTGTAGAAGTTTACTGGTGGCTTTCAGGACTAAAAAGAGTCCTGGGGGTATATAGGATTAGCACTGGATTGCTAGCCACAAGCACAGCAGTTCAAACACAGCAGTTGTTCTGAGGGAGGGAGATTTAGCCTCAGAAACCCTATACAGGGTCGCTAGGAGTCAGAATTGATTCAATGGCAGTGGATTCTCACGGCTAAGAAGAATAGTGAAAACTGCTTGAGTTGTTCTTACCAAGGTTTTACCCCAGCTGTTTAGTTTTAAGAAATTAAGTGCCTTGATCTGGAATATGGAAATACTAATACATACCTGATCTCACTTAAAAATTTAAACATGAAGAAAAGGCTAAAATGTTATACTTTGTCATTTAGAAAAGCATTTGGCAAGTTATTAGCATTAGATTCTGCTATGTATATTACTTACTATGGGAAAATGATCCTTTTTCTATCTCAAGACTGTTTGCCAAAGGAATAATGATTTTCACAATTAAGTACAATTTTAAAACCTGACAATACAGAAGTTGATTTAAACTTTGCCCCCAAATTAATGACCTATGAGGATAAGACAAGAGGGTTTTACTGTAGCTTTAAAAAAGTAGGTGTTTTGAGTTCTTAAAATATGTACACACAAAAATACTAAAACTCAGTCTAACTCTTTAAAAATCATCTTTTCTCTTACAACTGGAGTGAACCGGTGAAAAAAAAACAAAACATAAAAAAATAGGTACATTTCTCCCTATCTCTTGGTTAACATGCATGGTAGAATACAGATTTATCAGAAGATATTTATATCAGTATATACATTCAGTTATGAAGTATACTTCCCTGTCCCACTGAAACTAGGAGTCCTTGGGTGGTGAAAATGATAACATGTTAGACTTCTTAACCAAAAGGTGGGTGGCGCAAACCTACTGAGAGGTACCTCAGAAGTAAGGCCTGTCAATCTGGTCCCTAAAGGTCACATTCTTGAAAGCCCTATGGAAAAATTCTACCCCGTACACATGGGGTATCCATGACTTGGAACATACTTGATGTCAACCAGCAACAATCACTGAAACTGGATTTGGTGATAAGATTTAATTTGGCCAATGACTCATGGCAAGAAATGGCCTATGTCATTTCCAGGCAGAAGTTTTCTTTACTCTATCCTGTTTTCTCATGTTACATTTTCATTTCACTGCAAGATTCAGCAAAATCTCAGAAGCTACTCTGCTAGCCTAGATCTTAAAAAGATGTGGAGTTGAGTTAGGCAACCCACAATGGGTTGGTGATATAAACAAGAAATAAATTTGTGTTTTAAGATTTGGGGCCATTTGGTATTATGTCAGTTTAAGCGGACTGTGATTCTCTGGTTTGGTACTTTTGATGTAGTTTGGCACTTATGTAATGATGTAATCATCTGCCATGTTGAGATCTGATATAAAGCAATCACCCTCACAATGAGATCTGCTAAATCTTGTGTGACTCTTAGCTTGGCTCACAATGATGCCAGCACACTGACCTTCTGTCCATTTTGAAAATAGTCCATGATTTTTCCCAGCTACAAGATCTTTGCATGCAAAAGTTCTTTCTATTTTCATTTGGCTGGTGTCTTGTCCTCTTTGAAATTTCAATTGCAATGACACTTTTTAGAGACACTTTCACTAAACATCCTGTTCCAAATAAGCCCCACTCCTCAACCTGTGCTATCAATATAAAACCCTTCAAAACAATTACAGTCGTTTGTAACTATTTTATTCTGGGTCAGGGATTTAAAAAAAAATTGTATGTCATAAAGCAGTATGTTTTTTGAGGGAGTTATTTTTTGCCACCAGAAACTAAGCTTATCTTGTTTCCAACCTTGTGTCTAATTGGTTACAGGAGATTTTGATGGGAAAAAAAATTATTTGTATATTAAAGGTATTTAAATCTTTCCCAGTTCAAAATATTCTTTTTAAAATTAAGATTTGATCAAGTTTCTCTTTCTTGTTGTCACTCACATTTTTGTGCTGATCCCCATCCACTCATAGTTTATGCCACCCTGTGACGGTTGTGGTTGTTGTTTTGTTGTTGTTAGGTGCCATCGAGGTGATACCAAATCATAGTGACCCTATACACAACAGAACTAAATACTGGTCGGTCCAGGACTAACCTCACAATTGTTCTCACACTTGGGCCCATTGATGCTGCCACTTTGTCAATCCATCTCGCTAGGGGTCTTCCTCTTTTTCTCTGAGCCTCCACCTTACCAAACATGATATCCTTCTCCAGCAACTAGTCCCTCCTGACAATATGTCCGAAGTATGAGACATGAAGTTTGCCCATCCTGGCCTCCAAGGAGTACTCTGGCTGCACTTCTTTCAACACAGATCTGTTGGTTCTTTTGGTAGCCCATGGCACTTTCAATATTCTCCTCCAACACCATAACTCAAAAGCATCAATTCTTCTATGATCTTCCTTATTCACTGTCCAGCTTTCACATGCATATGAGGTTATTGAAAATACCATGGCTTGGGTCAGGCACACCTGAGTCTTCAAGCTGACATCTTTGCTCTTCAACACTCTAAAAAGGTCTTGTGCAGCAGATTTGTCTAATGCAATATGTCATTTGATTTCTTGACTGATGCTTCCATGAGTGTTGATAGTTGATCCAAGAAGAATGAAATCTGTGGTGGTGGTTGTAATTAATAGCAACCCAGCAAAAGGTTTCCAAGGCCATAAATCTTACGGGAGCAGGAAGCCTCTTCTTTCCCCCACAAAGCAAATGGTGGATTCAAACTGCTGACTTGGCAGTTAGCAGCCAGCCACTATGCCACCAGACCTTTCTTTTTGTGCTTCTTGAGGCCGAAGTTGATGAAACCCTACATAGGTTTCATCAGTTTCATCATGGAGTGCTTCAAATCCTCTTCAACTTCAGCAACGCATGAACTATTTTCTATACCACCATTACCTCAATGAGCTAGCTCCACCCTAACTCTTCCAGGTACTTCCTCCTCTAGTTTGTTGCAAGCTCACCTACTTCTCTTGGTTGAGATTATCTAATCAACAGCATCTGCTATAGAATTGCCCCCTCTCCATGCTGTAGGAACACCTCCCATCTCATACTTCTGGTTTTGAACACTAAGCTCCATTCCACATTTTCACCCATGAAAGCACCCAAAAACGTCACCCCATACATATACCATCCCCATTGACAAGTGGAACCCATCAATTCTTTGGTGTTCCTTGTAGTGCTGTGGGTTAATGCGCTGGACTGCAAGGTTGGTTTGAACTGCAAAGTCAGCGGTTCAAGCTCACCAGCCACTCACTCCTTGGAAACCCTGCATAGGGATACCATGGGTCAGAACCAACTCAATGGCACTCAACAGCAATAACAATGGGGAAATTGGAAATAACATGACTTGAATCAAGAATACCTTAGTCAGACATCATGAAACCCCAAAGCAAAAATATCACATCTTTAATACTTTTAGCAGATCTTTTGTAGCAGATTTACACAATGCAATGCATCATTTGATTTCTTGGCTGCTGCTCCCATGGGTTTTGATTATGGATCCAAGTAAAATGAAATATTTGACAACTTCAATTTTTCTTCACTGATGTTGCTTATTCTTTCACCATACTTATTCAACCTGTATGCTGAGCAAATAATCTGAGAAGCTGGGTTCTATGAAGAAAAACGTGGCATCAGGATTGGAGGA
>NW_006408557.1:3700305-3701657 GCF_000296735.1 Chrysochloris asiatica
TATTAAATGTGGCAAACATTTAAAAAATAAGATGGCCAAATTTCATCTCTCATATTTCAGTCCCTGGAAAAGGATATCATATTTGGTAAGGTGGAGGGTCAGAGAAAAAGGAAGACCCCCAACGAGATGGATTGGCCAAGTGGCAGTGTTGATGGTCTCAAGCATGGCAACAGTAGTGAGGTTGGCCCAGGATCGGGTGGTGTTTCATTCTGCTGTGCAAAAGGTCACTACGAGTCAGTACCGATGGCACCTAACAACAACAACATAGGTAATATTCTTGACTTATTTTAATATCATGTTTCCTTTAATGAATTGTTCGCTTGTTTTTTTTTTTTTCATTTGGTTCTATCATAAACACTTTCTTTTCAATTGAGGATTTTTCTAATATTTAGATACCATATTTTATCATGTGACTTTAATATATATTGTTGGTTGCTGTTGTTAAGTGCTGTCGAGTTGGCTCTACCCCATAGCAACCCTGTATAGGGTTTCTGAAGAGCAGCTGGGGAGCTTGAACCGCCAACCTTGCAGTTCAAACAGCTTTTCAATCTGGAGCTTTATTCTACAGCACTCAGGTTACTTACAGGTTTTTCCTATTTCAAATGAAACTGCAGTGAACACTTTTGGTCACAAAAATGTTATCTACATCCGGGTAGATTTCCAGAAGAAGCCTTTCAAGTTTAAATATATTGAACATGTGGTATCACTAAATTTCTTTGCAAAGTTGTATTGCTAGCAATTATAAAATGAGAATTTCATTTTGTAAGACTCTCACAGACCCTGAGGGCCCTATGAGTATAAACACTTTTTAAACAGTCAGTGTGAGAAATCATTCCTTATTATTTAACCAGCATTTCTTCACATAAATGAGGGTGGACAGATTTTATCAGTTGTTTGTAGTTTCTGATTGGGGAATTGTCTCTTTATAATTCTCGGGTCATTTATCAATTGGGATTTTATTAATATTGGAGAGCTATTTATATGTTACATGTATTATCTTTTGTCATATTGTTATTTGTTGCTATTAAGTGCTGTTGAGTGTGTTCTGACTCATAGTGACCCTGTATAGGGTTTCCAAGGAGCAGCTTGTGGGTTTGAACTACCAACCTCATGGTTAGCAGGCAAGTGCTTATCCTACAGCACCACATCAGGACTCCTTCCACCCCCCCCCTTTTATTGTGTGATAATTTACATGGGGGAACATTAGCTTTACACTCATTCTATCATACATCATTTTATTGCCATAGTTACCATCCGGTCTATGTATCATCACCCAACCAAAGGGTATACCCCACAGGCCCCCCCTTCCCCCCACAGTCCTCAGAACACAGCTCCCTTCCCTCCCTGGATCT
>NW_006408557.1:3702990-3704977 GCF_000296735.1 Chrysochloris asiatica
GAGTCCTGGCGTGGTGCTGAATGATAAGTACTGGATTTCTAACCCCAATTGGCAGTTCGAACCTATTGGCTGCTCCTTGAAACTGACTCAAGAACACTTAACAACAGTAGGGTAACTACTATGTGTTGGAATCTACTCAATACCAGTGGGTTTGGTTTGATTTTAGGACAAGTCAGTACCAAGTTATAACTAATAACATATAAGAAATTCTGTATCTATCCCATTCCTCTCCCCAACTTTGTTGCTATCACTAATTACAACTTTATATTTCATGTGTCCAGCAACATAAGTCTATTGTTGCTTATTATCTGTTTGTTATCAAGCATGAATATCTTTGTACTACTCTTTATACTTCTGTTCAGGTCCTTTTCTTAGGGAATCTCTTTTATGTACAGCTTTGAATTACTTTTGACTGTGTTTTACTCACATCAACAGAACCCACATTAGTAATTTTTACAGGCCATACTGGTGGAAATGAACTCTCAGCTTCTGTTTGTCTGGAAAGGCTTTAATTTCACCCTCAATATGTAAGGACACTTTTGCTGAGTATAGTATTCTTCCTTGACATTTTTTTTATTTTATGACTTTAAATATTTCATTCCATTGTCTTCTGGCCTCAACATTTTGGAGTAGAAATCAACTCTTAATATTATTGGGGAAACTCTATGTGACTGTTTACTTTTCTCTGATTGCTTTCAGGATTCTCTCTTTATTTTACTTTTTGCGAGTCTAACTAGGATGTGTGTTAGTATAGCTATCCTTGCATTTATCCTGCTTGGGGTTCTTTGAGCTTCCTGGATTCATGTCCTTTGTTAGCCTGAGGAAATTTTCTGTCGTTATTTCTTCTTTAAATATATTTTCTGTTCCTTTTTCTCTCTCATCTTCTTCTGGAATTCCCATGACATTAGATATCCTGATGATGTTCAATAATTCCATAAAACTATGCACTGCCTTCCTGGATCTCCATTCATATTATTTTTCAGGCTCTATAATTTTAATTATGCTGTTTTTGTTGTTAACTGCTGTTGAGTCGACTCCAACCCATATCAATCCTGTATAGGGTTTCCAAGGAGCAGCTGGTGAGCTTGAACCACCAACCTTGTATGTTATCCTTTAATTCACTGATTTTTTTTTCTTTATACTAATTAAAAATATAGGTAAGTCCTATTTTGTTTGTCTTTTCAGTTATTACCCTTTTCAGTTGCAATATCATTTTAAAACACATACTTCGTTCTTACTTTAAGTCTTTGTTTTTGCTTAGATCTCTTATTGAATTTAACAGTGTTGCACTAGTGGTTGGTGCATAAATTTGAATAATATTGGTATTTACTGGCCTTCCCTGTAGGCACATGGATATGTAGTATTTTCAGAAAAAAAAAAAAAAAAAAGATCCTAGGTGTGCTGACTCTGTGGCCTATGCTTACCATTTCTTCTCTCTGTGTAGGTGATAGCTCCTTCTTTCTCCCTGGTAAAGAGCTCAAAAGTTCTAAATTTTGGTTTTCAAATTTCAGTGTCTCTCAAGCAGACTTATTGACATATTGTGGTCAATATGTCTACCAGTCACCATCAGGCTGGTGAGATATTATGCATTAATTAATCCATTTATAAATTCCTTAAACATTGATATCTTAGGCATTAGTGAGCTGAAAGGGACTGGTATTGGCCATTTTGAATCTGACAACCACATGATTTACTATGCTGGGAATGACAAACTGAGGAGGAATAGTGTTGCATTCATCGTTAAAAAGAAGGTATCCAGATCAGTCATGACGTATAACACTGTCTATGATAGGATAATACCCATGTACATACAGGGAAGACCAGTTAATACCACTATTATTCAAATTTACATACCTACTACTAAAGCCTGTGAGGATGAAATAGAAGAATCCTACCAACTTCTTCAATCTGAAATTGATCAAAGATGCAATCAAGATGCATTGATCATTACTGTTGATTGGTAAAGGTTGGGAACAAAGAGGAAGTT
>NW_006408557.1:3707312-3708861 GCF_000296735.1 Chrysochloris asiatica
AGCAACAACAAAGAGGGTGATTAAGGAGCTCTGGTAGCATAGTGTTTACAGTCCTGCAACCAACAATTACCAGGTGAGGGAGTGATGCATTCTTAATCAGTTCTCCTCACAGATGGCCAAACTTAGTTCAGCCTCCTCTCAAGATGTCTGTTTCCTAGCACAAACTCACTTAGTAACCCTCAGTGTTAATTGAAAGTGGGGCCAAAACCCTAATCATGTACACTGCCATCAAGTCCATTCCAACTCAGTGAACATATATGGGATTTTTGAGATTATAAATCTTTACAGGAGCTGAGAGCCTCTTTTTTCTCCAGGGGAATGACAGTGGATTTGAACTGCCAGTTTTTTTGTTAACAGTACAATGCCTAATCCATATTGCCACCAAGGCTCCTTGGAAGAGGAATAAATAAACCCAAATTTACCACCAGGGAGGTTTGTCCTGTTGGTTTCAGAGATCTGAGCTATGGTGTACACAGGGAGGTAGGCAGAGTGTTACTATGGGAGCAGAATCCAATGCAGGTCCTTTATGTATGAGTTTTCATAGCAGGTTTGCAGGTGACAGTAACAAGGTGGGGGAGGAATTGCCACACTCTGAAGGGACCCCAGGGAGGTCTTCCTTGTTGCTCTCAGAGCTCCCCTCTCCCAAGGAATGTTGGCTGTGGGAGTTTCCTCCAGTCAGGAAACCTAGCACACAGCAGCCTCAGGCAGCAGTTTTGGGGAGTGGCTGGTTGATTTAAACCCAAAGGTTAGCCCATTGTGCCCCCAGGACTCCTCCCAGTTTACCCTACAATGTTATCAATTGTCATTAGGTGCTGTCAGGTCAGTTCTTACTCACAGCAACCCAATGTCCAAAACAACTAACTCACTACTCAGTCCTGTGCAATTCTCACAGTCATTACTGTGTTTGAGCTCACTGTTGCAGCCTGGGTCAATATATCCCATTTGAGGGTCTTCATTTTTTCACTGACCCTCTACGTTATCAGGAAGGATGTCTTTCTCCAACTGGTATCTCCTGATAAAATGTCCAAAGTATGTGAGAAGAACTCCCATCATCTCCACTTCTAAGAAGTGTTTTGGTTGTACATTTTCTAAGACAAATGTATTCATTCCTCTGACAGTGTATAGTATATTCAACATTCTTCACTAACACTATAATTATAATGCACCAATTCATCTTCCATCTTCCTTATTCACTGTTCAGGTTTCACATGCAGATGAGGAAATATGGATTAGGTGAGGCACATCTTAATCTTCAAAGTGAAATCTTTACTTTTTTAGCATTTTAAACAAGTTTTATGCAGGCAGGATGTTTGCCCAATGAAATGAACCATTTGATTTTTTTATTGCTACTTCCATGGGAACCAATAGATCTGTGTTGGAAGAAGTGCAGCCAGAGTGCTCCTTGGAGGCCAGCGTGGCCAGACTTCATCTCTCATACTTTGGACATATTGTCAGGAGGGACCAGTCGCTGGAGAAAGAGATCATGTTTGGTAAGGTGGAGGGTCAGAGAAAAAGAGGAAAACCCTCAGCGAGATGGATTGGCAAAGTG
>NW_006408557.1:3709807-3725129 GCF_000296735.1 Chrysochloris asiatica
GCAGAACAGCTGGTAGTTTCGAACTGCTGACCTTAAGGTTCAAAGTCCAATTTGTAACCACTATGCTACCAGAGCTCCTTAAAGGAAGCTTAAGACACATATTTTAAAAAGATTGAAATAATGTATTTTCTCTAACCACATGGAGTAAAACAAGAAATAAATAATAGAAAAAATGCAAAATATGTGAACAAGTGGTCATCGAAGAGTACACTCACACTCTCAATGGGTCCAGGAATTTATGGAGAGCTATTAACATAATGAGAACAACAACAACAAAGCAAGAGCAACTGCTGAAGCTGCTTACATAGAACCAAAAGCCGATAAGATTTGGTTCCTAGGTTTAGAGACCAAGCTCGTGGTTTTATGGAACATCCCAATAAATTGGCTTAATAACATGTTTAGTGCTTCTTATCTACCTCCAATGGCGCTGCAGTAAAATGCACTGAACAGCAAGGTCAGTGGTTCAAACCCACCAACCACTCCTTGGAAACCCTATACAGAGTCACTATGAGTCAAAACATACTTTATGGCACTTAACAACAACAACAGCAATCTACCTTGTAGTTCTATGTTTAGTACCTCAGATCTTAAAGTCATTTGTAAGTGACCACCCAAGATACAACAATTGGTCTCTGTTTGCCTGGACCACAGAGGAAAAAAGATAGACAGAAATAGGAGGAGAATATGAAATGTATAACTAATTGCTGCAAAAAAAATCTCTCCCTTTGTCATGAGACCTGAAGAACTGTATGGTACCCAGTTATCATTACTGAATATTTTGATCAAAGAAGAATTCTGATCAAAAGGGGAAAATACAGAACAGAATTTCAAATTCTCATGGCTTCAAAACTTTCTGAAGTCAAGGAACCTGGTTGAGCCCCTGAAATTATTGTCCTAAGATAATCTTTAAACCTTGTAGCTTAAACCAAAACTATTCCCTGACATTTTCTTAAAACCAAACAGTAGTTTAGCTCAACAAGTACAGAATGTCTTCCTTGAGCACTGTGCGTTTTAAGAAAACGTATGGAATCAAATTGACAACAGCAACTCCAAAGGTTAGACAGGAACTTCATAGATGGTGAGTTTATGATAATGGGAGAGGAGCAACTCAATACAAAAGGGAGAGAATAGGTGTATAATTGGAAGAATGTAATCAATGCCACTGAGTTGTACATGTAGATACTATTGAACTGGTGTATGTTTCACTGTGTACATTGTCAACAACAATAACAAAAATCAAATGAAAACCCTATAGATTATAATAGTATGTTCTACAACCAATTATGGAGCTGGACAACATTTTGTTTATTGTGCTTGAATAACCATGAGTTGAGGGTCCCTTCTTAGCAGCTAACAACAACAACTTGACTGAGTAACTTGATCAAGTAGTCCTAGCAGCAATTATTAAATAACACTTCCAGATTCTATTGACCTGAGTTTATTCAGGTAACATATATATTTTACATTTATATATGGGCTATTTTCTCCTTGTATTTTCCTTTGGTTTCTCTAGTGCATTCCATTTTAATTACTGTAGTTTTATAACATGTATTGATCTCTATTACGGCAAACCCAGTGCCTCCATCCTTCCCCTTCATTTAAATCATGTCTTGTCTCTTACTCATTGTTTAGGGTTCCAGATAAAATAGCTTTACCATCCTTTCCCTCTATAGAAAATCTGTCTTTTTGTATCCTCCCTCTTTATATGGATGAAGCTTAGTCAGCCCAAGCTCAGTTCCGATTGTATGGGGAGAGGACGTGTGTTATAAATGCAGCTTATTGTTATAAATGTTTCAGAAAAGAACAACACGCCAGCTACTCTCTGGATTCCTGACAAGGCTGGGCTGTGGTCTGAATAACAATCGGTTTTCAAATACTCTTCTCCAGAGCTTTTTTCTGCCTGCCTTGACATCTGATCCTGTCCATATCGCCTGAACCATTTGGTTCTGTTTAGTGAGCCAGGAGGCGAAAGCTAGGTAAATTTCACCATGTCTTGAGTAATCAACTTCTTTGAGTAATCACACACTTTGTAAACAAGCGCTGTCATCCAGCTGAAGGGTTCAACGTTGCTAGTCCACAGGAGTCTTTATCTGCACAGTCCAAACACACATGAATATAACATTTGACTACTAAATGCTTCCTACTCTCACTCCTGAAGCCTGAGTTATTTCTGAATCAAACTGAAATGCAATTTACTGAATTCTGGTTCCATTTCACATATCAAATGTTGGCATTTTACAGCTCAGCCAAGATTCAGTAGTAGCCTACACTGGAAAAGACTAGACAACTGGCATTCTCAGAGTCGCTGGCTCCAGGCAAGCCAGGGAAAAACAACGATGACAACAACAACAAGAAACCCATAGTGATCTCTTTTGGTGGACAGAAAGCATAATACATATGAGCAGAAAAAAATATATAAATGGTTAATAAATAGTATTTCTCACTGTTCATGTAACTTTATATGTTGTTGTTGTTGTTAAGTGCTGTCAAGTCGATTCTGACCCACAGCAACCCTGTACAGGGTTTCTAAGGCTGTAATTCTTTACGGGAGCAGTAAGCCTCACCTTCCTTCCATGGAACCACTGGTAATTTCGAACAGCTGACCTTGAGATTAGCAGACCAATTCGTAACCATTATGCTACCGGAGCTCCTTATATGTTAGCATGTTTAATCTTGTTAACAAGGAGGCTACTGCTGTTGTTAAATGCTGTTAAGTCATTTCTGACTTCTTGTTGTTATGTGCCGTTGAATCGATTCTGACTCATAGTGTTCCTATATAGGTTTTCCAAAAAGCAGCTGGTGGGTTTGAACCACCAACTTTGTGGTTAACTGTCCAGTACTTTTCCAACAGCACCACACCAAGACCCAATGAGATACGTATCATTGTTTTTTTCAGTTTATATATGAGAAAACTGAGGCACAAAGGGAGTAAGTAATTTGCACAAGGCCACATAGCTAGTAGGAGCAGCGTTATAATTTGAACACAGAAAGTCTGGACACAGAAGTTACTACCTTAACCACTACACTAAACCAAAGCCAGACCCACTGCTGTAGAGTCAAAGCCAATTCATACAGGTTCTCCTACTTAAGAAGGTATAAGAAATTCCCTGGTCTTTGTTAAATCACAGATTCCTGTACCTATCCCTAGTCCTTTTCATTCAGGAGACCAGGATTGGGAAGCTGTGAATTTGCCCTACTAATAGCTAGCTCCCAGGTAATGCTGCTGTTAACTGCTGCTTCCCCAAGATTCACACCTCCATACTTCAATACACTGAAGTGATCCACAGGTATGTTCCAGTGAAGGCAAGAAAAGACAAACAAACCTGCAAAGTGATTAATCCATGCACCTAATGCTCAGTTCTTAAAGTAAGCGTAGCTGTGCTCTTCTAATCCTAAAGCAATTCAAAGCAGGTGTTGCTTGCAGCGTTTCGCTGTTCTATTTTCATATTGTCTGTAGGCAGCTTCTCAAATATTAGTGAGTATGAGAGCACTGGTTCAGCCTTAACAAACTTGTATAAAAATCTCAGCCAGGTCATTAGCAGTCAACTTAAACTTGCTAAGTCTCAGCTGTCACATTTCTATTGTTGTTGTTGTTAAGCGCTATAGAGTCAATTCGACCCAAAGCGACCCTGTATAGAGTTTCTGAGGAGCAGCTGGTGAGCTTGAACCACCAACCTTGCAGTTCAAATGGGTTTGCAGTCTGGCGCATTAACCCCCAGTGCCACAAATGTGATGATAATTTTTTACCACTTAGATTATTAGTAATGGTCAATCATACACACAAACCCACAAGCACACACTTTTATGCACACATGCACTACACATACAGCCTGGAATCTAGAAAAAAATGATGGTTGTTTACCTTTAAAAGAAAGAATACCTTTCCTTTCTCTCAGACACTAGCAGAGCAATGCAGCTGTAAACAGCCACCACAGTGAGACTGGCTGAACAGAAGAAGCTACTTTAAAGCCAGGTTGGTTTCAGAGTCTCAAACTGCCTTTGCGGGTTATGATTGTAACAGACATAAAGGAGAAAGTGTGTGTATTTGAGATCTGATCCTCACATCCATCACTCCTCTGTCAGTTTGTTGTACTGTGGTAGCTTACAGTTGCTGTGATGCTGAAAGCTATGCCACCGGTATTTTAAATGCCAGCAGGGTCACCCAAGGTAGATAGGATTTCAGATGAGCTTCTAGACAAAGACAGACTCAGAAGAAGGAGAGGTAGATTTCTTCAGAATTATTAGCCACTGAAAACCTTATGAATAGCAGTGAAACACTGTCACATAGCACCAGAATATTGCATATTGAAACATGGTGAATAGCACGAGAATATTGTCAGATATAGTGCCAGAAAGTTGCTTGCTGAAAGTGAAGAGAACTTAAAATACTTACTGATGGAAACCAAAGACCACAGCTTTCTGTATGGATAGCATCGCAATGTAAAGAAAACAAAAATCCTCACCACTGGACCAATAAACAAGATTCTTATCAATGGAGAAAAGATAGAAGTTGTCAAGGACTTCATTCTTCCTGGATCAACTATCAACACTCACGGAAGCAGCAGTCAAGAAATCAAACGACGTATTGCATTAGGCAAATCTGCCACCACACAAGACCTTTTAAAAGTGTTGAAGAGCAAAGATGTCAACTTGAGAACTAAGGTGCACCTGACTCAAGCCGTAGTATTTTCAATAACCTCATAGGCTTGCGAAAGCTGGACAGTGAATAAGGAAGACCATAGAAGAATTGATGCTTTTGAGTTACGGTGTTGGAGGAAAATATTGAAAGTGCCATGGGCTGCCGAAACAACCAACAGCTCTGTTTTGGAAGAAGTGCAGCTAGAGTGCTCCTTGGAGATCAGGATGGCCAAACTTCATCTCTTATACTTTGGACATACTGTCAGGAGGAACCATTTGCTGGAGAAGGATATCATGTTTGGTAAGGTGGAGTGAGAGTCATAGAATAAAAGGAAGACCCCTAGTGAGATAGATTGGCACAAAGTGGCAGCAAATTGGGCATGGCACAAAAGCGTGGCAAGAATTGTGAGGTTGGCCCAGGACCAGACAGTGTTTCATTCTGTTGTGCATAGGGTCACTATGCACTATATCTGACAATATTCTTGTGCTGTTCGCCATGTTTCAATATGCAATATTCTGTTGCTATCCAACAGTGTTTCACTGCTATTCATAAGGTTTTTAGTGGTTAATAATTCTGAAGTAATCTACCTCTCCTTCTTCTGAGTCTGTCTTTGTCTGAAAGCTCATCTACAATCCTATCTACCATGGGTGACCCTGCCAAGTCAATGGCACCTAACAACAACATAGTGCCAGAAGATGAGCCCCTCAGGTTGGAAGGCACTCAAAATATGACTGAGGAAGAGCTGCCTCCTCAAAATAGAATTGACCTTGATGATGTCATTGGAGTAAAGCTTTTGGAACCTTAGTTTGCTGGTGAGGCACAACTCAAAATGAGGAGAAACAGCTGCAAACATCTATTGAAAATTGAAAAATGGAATGTACAAATTATGAATCTAGTAAAATTGGAAGATGTCAAAAAGAAAATGATATGCATAAACATTGATATCCTAGATATAAGTGAGCTCAAATGGACTGGGATTACCCATTCTGATTCTGACAATCATATAGCTTACTATGCCAGGAATGACCAATTTAAGAGTGATGGCATCACATCCATCATCAAAAAGAAGATTTCAACATCTGTTTTTATGTATAATCCTGTCAGTGATAGGAAAATATCAATACGCTTATAAGGAAAATCATTTAATATCACTATGGTTCAAATTTACGTACCAACCACCAAAGCCAGTAATGATGGAATTGAAGAATTCTACTAAGTTCTTCAGTCTGAAAATTGATCAAATATCAATCAAGACATATTGATAATTACTAATGATTGGAATATAAAGGTTGGAAACAAAGAGGAACGATCAGTAGTTGGAAAATATGGCCTTGGTGACAGAAATGATGCTAGGGAATCCCATGATAGAATTCTGCAAAACCAATGACTTCTTCATTTCAGTACCTTTTCTAAACAACATAAAAAATGATTATAAACATGAAGTTCACCAGATGGAATGCACAGAAGTCAAGTTGACTACATCTGTGGAAAGAGATGGTGGAAAAGCTCCATATCATCAACCAAAACAAGGCCAGGAACAGACTGTGGAACAGACCATCAATTGCTCATATGCAAGTTCAGGCTAAAGCTGAGAAACATTAAAAGAAATCGTAAGACCCAAAATATGACCTTAAACATATCCCACTTGAATTTTGAGATCATCTCAAGAACAGATTTGATGCATTAAAACTCAAATCACTGAAAACTAGAAGAGCTGTGGCATGACATCAAGAATATCATATAGAAAAAAGGCAAAAGGTCATCAAGAAGACAAGTAAGAAAAGAATGGCTAAACGAGATGTCAGACGATACTCTGAATTTTGCTCTCCAATGTAGAGACACTAAAGCAAATGGAATAAATGAGGAGGTAAAAGAACTGAATAGAAATTTTTAAAGGGCAGCTCAAGAAGACAAAATTAAATATTATAATGAAATGTGCAAAGATCTGGAGTTAGAAAATCAAAAGGGAAAAACACACCCAACATTTCTCAAGCTGAAAGAACTGAGGAGAAAATTCAAGCTTCAACATGAAATACTAAAGGATTCTATGGGCAAAATATTGAATGATGCATAAAGCATCAAAAGAAGATGGAAGGAATGCAGAGTCACTATACCAAAACAAAACTGTAGATGTTTAACCATTTCAAGAGGTAGCATTTGATCAAGAATCAATAGTATTGAAGAAAGAAGTCAAAAGTACACTGAAGACATTGGCTCTGGGAATTGATGGAATACAAACTGAAATCTTTGAACAAACTGATGTAGTACTGGAGGCACTCACTCATCTAGGCCAAGAAATTTGAAAGACAGTTACCTGGCCAACTGAAAGAGATCCATTTTTGTGCCAATTTCAAAGAGAAGTGACCTAATGAAATGTGAAAACAATCATCAATATCATTAATATCATGTGCAAGCAAATTTTTGCTAAAAAGATTTCAAAAATGGCTGCAACAGTACATTGAAGGAAACTGCCAGAGGTTCAAGCTGGATTCAGATGAGGACATGGAATGAGGGATATCACTGCTGATGTCAGATTGATCTTTTGTGAAAACAGTTAATACCAGAAAATTGTTTACCTGTGCTTTATGGAATATACAAAGGTTTTTGATTGTGTGGATCATGACAAATTAGGAACAACATTGTGGAGAATAAATATTCTGGAGCACTTAATTGTGCTCATTAAGAACCTGTCCATAGATCAAGAGGCAAATGTTCGAACAGAATAAAAGGAACACTGAATGGCTTAAATTAGGAAAGGCGTGTTCCAGGGTTTTGTTTTGTTTTTCACTATACTTATTAAATCTGTATGCTGAGCAAACAATCCAAGAAGCTGGATTATATTTAGAAAAATGTGGCATCAGTATTGAAGGAAAACTCACTAATAATCTGTGATATGCAGATGATACAACCTTGCTTGCTGAAAGGTAAGACTTACTGATGATGATCAAAGACCACAATCTTCAGTACGGGTTGCAAAGATGTCAGTTTGAGGACTAAGGTGCCCCTGACCCAAGCCATGGTATTTTCAATACTCTCATCTGCATGTGAAATTTGGACAGTATATAATGAAGACCACAGAAGAATTAATGCATTTGAGTTATGGTGTTAGAGAAGAATATTGGTACTATGGACTGCTATGAAGAACAAACAAATCCCTGTTGGAAGAAGTACAATCATGATTAATCCTTAGAAGCCAAGATGACTTGGTATCTTATACTTCAGATATATAATATCTGAATATATATAATCAGGAGGGAAAATGATATCATGCTTAGTACAGTGCAGGGTCAGTGAAAAAGAGGGAGACCCTCAATGAGATGGATTGGCACAGTGGGCGCAGCAATGGATTCAAGTATACAGCAATTGTGAGGATGGCACAAGACCAGTCAGTGTTTTGTTCTGTTGTACACTGTCATTATGGGTTAGAACAGACCTTGATGGCCCCCTCCCATGGGCTTTACTCCATTTGCGTCATTATGGTCAACTCTACTTTGAGGAGGCAGGTCTTCCCCAGTTGCATTTTGAGTGCCTTCCAACCTGAGGGGCTTATTTTCCGGCACTATATCTGACAGTGTTTCTCTGCTATTCATAAGGTTTTCAGTGATGAAATATTCTGAAGTACTTCGTCACTCTTTCTTCCTAATCTGTCTTCATCTGTAAACTCATCTGAAACCTGTATACCATGGGGGACCCTGCTGATATTAAAAATACCGGTATCATAGCTTCCAGAATCACAGCAACTCACAAGCCACCACAGTACGACAAACTGACAGATGAGTGGTGGGATCCCCATCATTTAAAGTCAATTTATCCACTAGTTTGTTTTAAATTCATAAGTTCAACAAATATCTATTGAGCCCTTTCTATGTATCAGATCTTGTCTATGTCCTAGAGATACAGAGGTGAAGGAAAGAAACAAAAATTCCCTCCAGATGGGGGCAGGGGAAGTGATATGAGGGCTATATGGGAAAGGTGGGAGAGTCCAGGGAGTAAAGATCTAAAATAAATAGATTTCACGGCCTCCAGGTGAAGAGCTTCTGGCAGAGGAATAGTGAATACAAAGACCCCAGGGATGCCTCATGCCCACAGTGTTGCAGGAACATCCACCCACAGTGTCAGAGTAGGAGTCAGATCAGAGACTAGAATCCATCACAGAGGGACTTGTGAGTCAGACAAGCTACAATTTACAGGATTTTAAGCAGGGGAAGACATGATCCATCTTGGAAAGTGACTCAATATTAATGTGGCATGAAGGAATGGGGTTGATATCCAATGAGGACTCTGTTTGAAGACCTGAATAAAGAGGAGTAAGAAGGAGAATCAAACTCACAGGTTTGCAAGAAAGACCTGAGAAAACAGTTGGATCAAAGTTCTGTTAGCCTTACTCTCTTCTCTAGTGCCATCCATAGTTCCCTCATGACCCTAGGGAATAATTTACTAATTTAAAGGATTTTGTCCTTGGATTGATAGTCTCAATTGTAGCTACATTGCAAATTATCTATTTAAAAATAAAAATAGATTTTTAAATACACCCTGCCCAAAACCCACTTAAAGGTGTCAACATCATGAAAGAATAATGGTCTCAGATCAGAGGAGACTAAAAAGAAATGACAACTAATTGTAATGTGGGATCCTGCAAAGGCATATGGGACAACTAGCAAAATTTATTATTGTCTATGTTGTGTTGTTTAAGGAACTCTGGTAGCAGAGTGGTTACGAATCGGGCTGCGAACCTCAGGGTCAGCAGTTCAAAACCACTAGGCTGTTCTGTGGGAGAAAGATGAGGCTTTCTGCTCCCGTGAAGATTTACAACCTCGGAAACCCTGTACAGGGTTGCTATGAGTCGGAACCGACTCCACGGCACTTAACAACAACAACAACAACAACAATGTTGTTGTTTGGTAAGTGCCTTTAAGTTGAATCTGCCTCACAGTGACCCTATATAGGGTTTCTGAGCAGTGGCTGCTTGGCTTGAATCAGCAGTCTTGTGGTTAGCAGTTCAGTACTTATCCTGTAGTGAATGCCAGGATTGTTCTAGAAAAAATCACTACATAGATCAACATCAAATTCCTCAGTGTCTAAATCAATGTCTATATTAAGGTTATGTAAAATTTTAACATTTGAGAACACTAGGTAAAGCATATATAAACATTATGCATACCATTTTTGGAAGTCTAAATTATTTCAAAATAAAATTTGGAATAAAGGTACAATGCCCAAGCTACACCCTGGTGGCAGCGGTGGTTGTGGTGTGCCATCAAGTTAGTTTCAATTCATGGCAACTCTATATAGGCTTTCTGAGGCTGTAAACCTTCAAGGGAGCAGAAAACAGCTTTCTCACACAGAGCAGCTAGCAGATTCAAACCGCTGACTTTGTGGTGATTAGCCCAACATGCAACCCACTATGGCACCAAAAGTCTCTAAACCACAACCTAGATCAACAAATCAACATCTTGAGGGCTGAGACCTGACTATGAGCTATTGTCTAAAGTTTCCCAGATAATACTAACATATGACCAGGGATGAGAACAACCACCTTGGATCTTCAAAGAGGCTTAGCCTTAAATTTTTCTTCTGCCCAGGGCCCTTGGAATTGACTTTAGATTTTAAACTCCCTTCCAGGGTTTGTATCTATCCCTCCCAGAAAGTTTGTTTGTCACAACAGGCTGAAAAGAAACCTCAGGGCTGAGGTTGAACCAAGTGACAAGGAGATCTTGAGACTGATTATAATAGAAGCATTATTTGAAACGCTAGAAGATTTCACTCAGAAAACATCCAAGTCATTTTCCTGGAAGAGATCAGTATGAGAAAGGCAACAATGTTCCACTAGGCCTTCCCTACCCATTTAGGTAAAAGGAAGAGGTCAGATGGCATCTTAGATCATTGCCAGCTTCACAAGTATTTGTTTCCACTGCCAACTAAGGGATGTTTCTGTTTCCGTTTTATCTCATTGCTACACAGTAGAATGAGCCCTTTCCTAAAGAAACTAGTAAACACCAGTTATAGTGCTGAAAATGCAACTATAAGAAAATGAGTCTTAATCTGCTTTGATTAAGAAGAAAGCAGCAAAAGACTGACCATGGGCTGGAGGATGCAAGAGGAAAACAAACAAAAACAACTGGTTGAAATGTGCCTGGAAAAAGAAAAACAACAAATCAAGAAGGTTGAACAACATGAAAAGATTTCTGAGTTTTGATTCATTTTAGTAGTAGCAAAAACAAGGCTCTTGACTATTTGCATATAAATGTGCTGCAGGGTAGGGGAGGCACAAAACTCAGCTGTGCATTGTAACTTTCTCTGCAAAATCTGTTCCCAAAGCAGCTGCAGAAATCAGGTGCAAGTTCCAGTTCTAAAAATGAACATCACATGGCTGAACTAGGGTGGAGGCAAGGTGAGAAGGGAGGCAAGGACACTGAATGGCGCTTCATTTAACCCATTGGGGCTTGCAGCCCATACACATTGACAGAATTGCATGGGAGAGTTTTAAGAACTCCAATTCCCAGGCTGCACCCCAGAGAAATTAAATCAGAATCTCTGGGAGTAGGGCCGAGGCATTAGTGTTTTTGAAAATTTATAAGTGACTGAGCAGAACTAGTTGAGTACCAGAGTTCTAATCTAGAGCAAGGATTAGCAAAGTGTTTCTGTAAATGTTGTTAAGTGCTGTCCAGTTGGTATTAGAGTTTCCAAGGAGCAGCTGGTGAGCTTGAACTGCCAACCTTGCGGTTCAAACCAACTTTGCAGTCAGCACATGAACCTACAGCGCCACACCAGAGCTAGATAGTATAGATGATAAGCTTTGCCACAATCATTCCCCTCTGCCTTTTCAGTGCAATAAACAGCCACAGAAAATCGGTTAGCAAATAGGCCTGGGCATATCCAGTAAAACTTTTTAACAAAAGATTCATTTGTGACTTCTTTCCATCTTTGTTATGTACAATATGGCCCCCTGGGACGTGCAGAAACTACATTATTTGGCAGTTATTTAGAAATGCAGAATCTCCAAAGCCACCCTGAACCCTTCAGAATTAGAATGTTTTCTAACAATGTTCCCAGATGAACAGAATACATTAAAAGTCAGAGAAGCGAGTATTAGCTGAAGTGTGCAGAGAGGTGGCCAAGACTGGGAACACAGAAGTCTTGGAGCATGCCAAGTCTTTTGTCTATAAGATTATCCAATTTAGTGTTCAGGGTTATGCAAGTGCCCTGGTGGCATTTTGCCAGTAGAACAACTTTGGAAGGGATAATGTACTATAGGAATGTGATTTGCTGATACGTGGCAGTGAAGGTCGGGCCTCTAGCCAGAGAGAGAAATGTCCCTTAGATGGGCTCTCACCTCTCCATCATCCATCTTGATGTGGGCTGGCCCTGGTACAGGTTTCATCAGCCAGGACACTTAAACCCAAGCTGCTGCAGGCTCTGCCTTTGGCAGCAGCACCACTGCAGAGCCTGAGACAGTCACACTGCAGCGAAAGGATTGGAACAGTTGTGAAGCTCAGCACCACCATTCTGACTTTACAACCCCAACATACGGTATTCTGCTGTAACATCCTTCCATGCCACAAGCAAGATGGTGGACTGTTCATCTTGGCACATCTAGAACCTGGTATGTTGTTGCTGTTGATGTATACTGTCAAGTTGGTTCTGATTCACAGCAATCCTGCATAGGATTTCCCAGAGCCGCTGGTGAGTTTGAACTGATACTTTATGGTTAGCAATCCATTCTCATCTACAGCACCACACCAAGGCCCAGTCATTGACATTAGAGCTCAAAGTAATCATTAATGAATAAATGGATCAATGTTGGGTAACATTGATCTTCCAGTTCCATCACTGCTACTGACCCTTATATAGCATGGAGGGGGATGTGGGTTTTTAGTCTTTCCAAAAAAAAAAAAAAACCCAACTATTTTCATTTTCCTTTCTTGTACAAAACTCTGAACAATGATGACAGAATTTAATTTTTTTAAGCTGTTGCCACAAGCAGATGGCCTAAGGTCCCGTGTCCTGGCCCATGAGGATGAATGTGATTTCCAAAGGTGCTTCCAGCATGTTCTGTTTGCCCTCAAGCATACTTTATCCTGTTGCTCAGGAAGGTAATGAACTGAACAGCTCCTTCCAAGTGCCTTTCTAGCAGTCAGCTGGGACTAACCTGTTGTCAGAGGATATTTGCCCATGTCCTACCAAAATACGCTCTCTCCCAAAATCCAGATAGTGATAGAGTGTGAAAGGACGTGCGTACACAGCCACTTCATAATCCTTTGCACCTGCCTTTCAGCTGTCCCTGTGGAGCTCAGTTCTAACACATACTGTGTACTGGACTTTGACAGGATCACAAGGCACAAATCTTTGCAGCTCTTGAGAACAGTTCTGTTCATTAACAGCCAGAGGAACCAGTGTGGTATAGAGAAATCATTCTCAAATCTGAACTACACACACATCACTTAAGCTAGGTCTTGGACTCTTCATATGATGTGAATGCAGCTGCTCTGTAAATTACACTTTTGAGTAGCCCAAACATAGCAGAAAGAGCTCTGGATACTTGACATCAGTAGGTTGTTGTTGTTAGGTGCCATTGAGTCTGTTCCATCAGTGACCCTCTGCACAACAGAATGAAACACTGCGCCATCCTCACAGTTGTTAAGCTTGAGTCCATGTCTGTGGCTGTTGTCACCTTGCCAATCCATCTCATTGGGGGTCTTCCTCTTTTTCACCTACCCTCCACTTTACCAAGCATGATGTATTTTTACAGGGACTGGTCCCTCCTGAAAACACATCAGATGTATGAGAGACAAAGTCTCACGATCCTAGCTTCTAAGGAGAACTCCCGCTGTACTTCCAACACAAACGTGTTTGTTCTTCTGGCAGACCATGGTACTATTAGTATTATTCTCCAACACTACAACTCAGATGCATCAATTGTTCTTCCTTATTCATTCTCCAATTTCACCTGCATGTGAAACTATTGATAATATCATGGCTGGTGTCAGGCACACCTTAGCCCTCAAACTGATACCTTTTCTCTTGAATACTTTAATAGCTATTTTGCAGCAGATGTGCCTAATGCAATATGTTGTTTGATTTTGTGACTGCTATTTCCATGAGTGTTGATTTTGGATAGAAGCTAAATCAAGTCTTTGACAACTTCAATCTTTTCTCTTGATTGCATGATGAAATTGAAGAAGAATTCTACCAACTTCTTCAGTATGAAATTGATCAAACATGCAATCAAGATGTATTGATAATTACTAGTGATTGGAATGTGAAAATTGGAGCCAGGATACTTGGTTGAATTCTGTTTTTCAGACTTCCCTTAAAAGCATGTGGTGTGCCTTGGAACAACAGGGCTCTGTGATACAGGGATCAAGGCATAGTTTGAAGAGGGGGAAATAATAATAAGATGACTGACTATTTTGTGTATATTGGTTTCATTGCCTACTATTGTAAAATGGACACTTGAGTTGGATAGAAAGTAATATTGGGAATCATGATTACAGAAAGCGTGTAAGCCCCATTTTCAGCCTATAACTGATTGGAATACCTAAAAGGGGTTCTAGAACTTGCCCAGTGAAATAGGGTTCCTACGGAGCCTCTGCTGTGTATAGGACCTTAGGTGGAATCCTGAGCCCCATTCAGAACCTTCTGAGGTGGGATATTCCCACTAGAAAGGACAAGCAGACCATCCTGGAACAGCTAGAGTGACAGAAGATACATCTTCAAAGAAAGATCATCAGGAAAAACCCAAAACAAAAATGGCAGCATGATTCACTACTACAAAAATAAGCCAGTTGTTCACTGGGAAGCTATCAAGGCAGGCAATCAAGTTCCCTCAGGACAAACCCCCATCTAAGACTGAAACTCAGTGGGAACACATGAGCAGGCATGTAAGCTTGCTGGTGCCTATGTTGATCTACTGGTGAGTGGAAGAAGGGGAAAAGGCAGCAATGAAGAAATGGGCTGAGTTCAACCACGTTCCACAGACTCCCACTGACCTGGAGATGTAGTGATGTGGTCTAAAATGTGGTGAGACCCGGGAGAATGCCTGAGCCTATGGATAAAAACATAGCCATAGAGAGCTAGAGCTGAGTGTGAAGCATCCAGTTGATACGAAGTAAGAGGAGGTGCACAAGAACACCCAACGTTGCAGACAGTATCCATTTGACCTAGCCTTGATGGCTTGATAATCAGAACTAGACTAGAGGAAGATAAACAAAAAAATTTTGATACAGGAAACGAGGGTAAATTTCTATAACTGGATGAACTTAACTTACACTCATGGACATAGTAACTCTAAATACCAACAGAGAGGAAAGGAGTCTTCACATCAAGTATCAATGTTATCCCCTCTATACACAGGGTAGATAGGGATTGGCAACTTAGACATTGGCTACCTAATATGAGGGGGTGATAAAGGCATGAAGTGACTGGCTTGCAAGGTTTCAAGAGGAAGTTTAGTTTAATAGTGTGTGTGTGGGGGCGGGGGGAGAAGAGTCCCCACTAAATAGTTTTCATCTTGTGTAGATGAGTATGGTTAAAAGAAATGGGGATAAGATTCTTATGATTCAATAGTGAGTAATTGTTATCATGACTAATTGTGACTGTCACAATTGTAAAGGTAGAAGTTTTGTAACAAAAATGGGGGAGTAGTTAATCTTACAGTCCAGAAACAAAGGACCCTAGGACAAC
>NW_006408557.1:3725442-3727438 GCF_000296735.1 Chrysochloris asiatica
CCACAATAAAAATCTTAAAACAAAAAACTTACTCATGAAGATAAACTCTACAATCTTTAGTATGGTTTTTGCTTCCATGTAAAGAAAACAAAAATATTCACAAGTGGACCAATAAATAATATATGATAAATGATTAAAAAAACAACAACAAAACATTACCCTGGTAAACAGAGGTGTGTCTGGCTCCCACAGGCATACACTCCCAGGGACGCCCTTGCTCTCTGGGTTGCCAAAGCCACAACAACAACAAAAAACAACGTGCTGTATGGGAAATATGTCTTCCAAAGATTTTCACAGTAATATCTCCTATCCACATGCTTTTTTTGCGATGTGATTTTTTGTCACTGGAGAGGTGAGGTTTATGCTCCCTTTCCTCAAGTTTGACTAGAATTTTGACTATAGAGAAAGTGACTATGAAAGGTGATTGAGTTTCCTAATGGTTCTTTTGGGACATTCACTCTTACAACCCAATTACCATTCTGTAATGAAAGTAGTGTAGTGGTTACGAATCGGGCTGCGAACCTGAAGGTCAGCAGTTCGAAACTACCAGCAGCTCCGCGGGAGAAAGATGAGGCTTTCTACTCCCGTAAAGATGTACACCCTCGGAAACCTTGTACAGGGTCGCTATGGGTCGGAACCAACTCGACGGCACTTAACAACAAATGAAAGTCAAGCATACATAGAGAGGTCCAGTAAAGAAGCACTGAGGTCCCTGGGCCCCAGTTTCAACTGAGCTTCCAGATGACAGTCAGTTGTACTTTCCAAAGGACAGTGTGGGATACTTTTAAAGCTCTCTAGATCCATCTTGGAAGTGGATTCTCTCCTTTCATTCAGCCAGTTCCTTCTGAAGCTCTGTGGAGTAGAGGTGAGTCATCCCCACTGTTGTTGTTGTTGTTAGGTGCCATTCCGTTGGCACCAACTCATAGTGACCCTATCTATACACAATAGAATGAAACACAACCCGATCCTGCACCAACCTCACTATCATTGCTAAACATAAGCCCATTGCTGCTGCCACTTTGCTAATTCATCCCTTTAGGGGGGGTCTTCCTCTTTTCCTCCAACTCTCCAATTTACCAAGTGTGATATCTTTATATAGGAAATGGTTCCTCCTGATAATATGTGGGATGTGTGAGAGACGAAGTCTGGCCATCATGGTTTCCAAGGAGCATTCTGACGATACTTCTTCCAACACAGATCTGTTTATTCTTTTGACATTTCATGGTACTTTCAATATTCTCCACCCTCACCATAACTCAAACGCATTAATTCTTCTATGGTCTTCCTTATTCACTGTCCAACTTTAACATAATATGCAGTTATTGATGATACCATAGCTTGAATCAGACACACCTTTAGTCCTCTAGCTGACATCTTTGCTCCTAAACACTATAAAGAGGTCTTATGCAGCAGATTTGCCTAATGCAATATATTATTTGATTTCTTGACTGATACTTCCATGAGTGTTGATGGTTGATTCAAGCAAAATGAAGTCTTTGACAACTTTAATTATTTTCCATTTACATGGATGTTGTTTACTGGTCCAGTGGTAAGCAATTTTGTTTTGTTTTGTTTGCATTGAAATACAACCCATACTAAAGGCTGTGGTCTTTGACCTTCATCAGAAAGTTTTTTTTTGTTTTTTTTTTTTTATTGTGTGATAATTTACATAGGGGAACGTTAGTTTTACATTCATTCTATCATACATCGTTTCATTGCCATAGTTACCATCCCATCCATGCTTCATCACCCAACCAAAGGGTATACCCCAAAGCCCTCCCCCCTCCCTTTCCCCCACGGTCCTTAGCACACAGCCCCCTTCCCTCCCTGGATCTCAAGTCCTCAGCCAGTCCATCTCTCCATGTCATCCTCTCAATCAGAAAGTATTTTAAGTCCCCTTAGATTTCAGCAAGCAAAATTGTCTCATCTTCATATCACAGGTTGTTAATGAGTCTTCCTCCTATCCTGATGCCATGTTTTTCTTCATATAATCCAG
>NW_006408557.1:3728223-3729393 GCF_000296735.1 Chrysochloris asiatica
GGAACCTTGTTCTTTGCCAATACTTTCAATGCACCTTGCACTTCTTCCTTCAGGATCATTGGCTCTTGATCAAATGCTACTCCTTTAAATGGTTGAACATAGACCATTTCTTTTTGGTACAGTGATTGTGTATATTTCTTCCATCTTCTTTCAATGCTTTCTGCATCATTCAATATTTCCCCCACAGAATCAATCCTTCAATATTTCAAGCTGAGACTTGAATTTTTTCTTCAGTTCCTTCTGCTTGAGAAATGCTGACTGTGTTCTCCCCTTTTGGTTTTCTAACTCCAGGTCTTTGCATGTTTCGTTATAATATCTGATTTTGTCTTCTCAAGCTGACCTTTGAAACTTTCTGTTCAGTGCTTGTATCTCCTAATTTCTTCCATTTGCTTCTCTACACTGGAGATCAAGTTTCAGAGTCTCTTCTGACATTCATTTTGGTCTTTTTCCTTATTTCTTGTCTTTTTAATGACCTTGTGCTTTCTTCCTGTATGATGTTCTTGATGTCGTCCCACAACTCTTCTGGTCTTCGGTCTTTAGTGTCTAATGCATAAAATCCATTCTTCAGATGATCTCTAAATTCAGGTAGGATATGTTCAAGGTCATATCTTGGCTCTTGTGGATTTGTTTTAATTTTCTTCAGCTTCAGCCTGAACTTGCACATGAGACATTAATGATCTGTTCCACAGTCTGTCCCTGGCTTTGTTTTGTTTGAAGATAAGGAGATTTTCCACCATCCCTTTTCAAAGATGTAGTCAATTATATTTCTGTGTATTCCATCTGGTGAGGTCCATGTGTATAGTCATCTTTTATGTTGTTTAAAAAAGGTACTTGCAATGAAGAAGTCACTGGTCTTGCAAAGTTCTATCATGCAATCTCCAGCATTGTTTCTATCACCAAGGCCATATTTTCCAACTACTGATCCTTCCTCTTGTTTCTAACCTTTGCATTCCAATTTACATTAATTATCAATACACCTTGATGGCATGTTTGATCGATTTCAGATTGAAGAAGTTGGTAGAATTCTTCAATGTCATCATCACTGACTTTAGTGGTTGGTGTGTAAATTTGAATAATAGTGATATTAATTGGTCTTCCTTGTAGGCATATGAATATTATCCTGTCAGAGACAGCGTTGTACTTCAAGACAAATCTTGATATGTTCTTTTT
>NW_006408557.1:3729689-3731972 GCF_000296735.1 Chrysochloris asiatica
GTGTTTTAATATTCAATATTCTGATGCTGACATTATTCCACTGCTATTCATAAGGTTGTCAGGGACTAAATATTTGGAGGAAATCCCTCTATCCTTCTTAGTCTTGCTTCTCCTGGAAGCTCAGTTGAAACCTATTCACCATGGGTGATCCTACTGATAATTCAAATACCCATGGCAAAGCTTCCAGAATCACAGCAACATGCAAGTCACCATAATAGGACTAAGTGACAGATGAGTGGTGGATCCCCACAGAGTCCTGCCCAAATGGCAGACTTAAGAGCAAAGTAAATATTCACTATTATTTTAAGCTTTTAAATGTAGCTATAATTTTTAACGTGGCTATAATATTTAGAAGGAGCTCTGGTACCATAGTGGTTATGAATTGGGCTGCGAACCACAAGGTCAGCAGTTTGAAACTACCAGCTGTTATGCAGGAGAAAGATGAGGCTTTCTGTTCCCATAAAGATTTACAGCCTCGAAAACCCTGTACAGGGTCACTATGAGTCAGAAATGACTCCACGGCACATAACAACAATAACAAGATAGTATTTAGAAAGGAACTCTGGTAGCATAGTGGTTCCAAGTTGGATGTTAACCTCAAGGTCAACAGTTGAAACTACCAGCTGTTCCATGGGAGAAAGATGAGGCTTTCTGCTCCCATAAAGATTTACTGCCTTGGAAGCCCTATATAGGGTCACTTACTCCATGGCATATATCCACCACCACTATGATATTTGGAACATGACTGTAAGTTCTCCATGGCATATATCCACCACCACTATGATATTTGGAACATGACTGTAAGTTCTCTTTAGGTCTTCTTTCCACGCTGTCCACTCTCTCTGAGCAATATGACTTATTTTTACTTAAATTATCATCTACTTAAATGTCTTCCATGATTTTATATCTAATTTCTTACCATATCCCCAATATATATGAACCTTTGTCTCTTTCCTCTATTTTCATCCCCACCTGCCTAAAATATCCTTCTCCATCTTTATTTCATGCTATCTATTTGTTTAGGTCAGCCAACATTCCCTGACCTTTAACTCCAACATACAGTTTGGTCATGCCATCAATTTAATTCTCTTGATATCTTTGGGTTCTGCACTTCCGTCTGTATTCTCATGACCTACTAGTGGCCAGATTTATGCCTCCTGTGTCTCCATCCTGAGGTGTTCCAATCACCTCTAGTTATATCTGTTTTGTTGTTGTTGTTGTTTTACATACACCCTATCACTATCCTGCAGGCTCTTATGAAGGAGACTTTAGCCATTCCCTTCACAGTCTTCCCATTTTTTTGGCCTAAGAATAGCATGGAATGTCCCTCATTGTTTGGTCCTAATTTATTGATCAAACCTTATATTTTTCAGTATTTACTTTGCTTTGAGTTTATATTCTCATAATATCAAATTTCCTAGTGTCCCATAAATGCCCCCTGCTTTCCATCCTTGTGACTTTGTATATGATCTCTCTGGCTAAAATTGCTTCTTCTACCACTCCTCCCCATTTCCATGTCCTTTCCATTCCAGCATCTGAACATCACATCTTCCAGGAAGTCCCTTCTGAGCCCTATTCTTTTCTCTTGCTATCACTGGACATGGTTCTATTCATGGACTTTCTGCACTATACTTTATTTGCATGCCTTTGTTTCTAGACCAGCAGATCTTGAAATGTGTTTCCTTACACCAGCAGGCAGCATCAGCATCACCTGGGAATTTTTAGAAATGTAAATTATCAGGCCTACTTCTAACCTACTAATTAAAGCATTCTGAGGGTGAGTCCTACTAATCTGAGTTTATTAACAAGTCTCCCAGAGAAGTCTGGTGCACACTAAAGTTTGAGAACCACTGTCCTAGACCAATTAGTTGAACTTCAGAATCACATGGGAATCTTTTAAGAATTCCAGTCCAGTTAAATCAGTCTCTAGGTATTGGACACAGATATCAATATTTTAAAAGCCCCACAGAGGATTCCAATATGCAACCAACACTGGGACCCACTACCCTAAATCCTTTCTTCTCAAAGTATAGAATAGTAGTGTAAGAATCACCTAAGAAATTGCTAGAAACATAGACTTGTGGTTTCTATCCTAGATATACTAAATTAGAATTCATACTCTAGTAAGATTGGCAAGTGATTTGAATGGATATTGAAGTCTCAGAGCCATTTTTATGTATCTCTGTATCCTTCCATTGATATCAACTCAATTCCAATTCATAGGGACCCTATGGGATAGAGTAGAACTGCCATATAGGATTTCCAAGGCTGTTTTTCATTACA
>NW_006408557.1:3732557-3744024 GCF_000296735.1 Chrysochloris asiatica
TGCATGGGATCGCTATGAGTCGGTTCCGACTCGATGGCACCTGACAACGACAACAAATATATAGATATATATTCTTTCACACAAATATTTATTCAGCCTCTACACTTTGTCAGATAATATAGGAAGCCCTGACATAGGATAAAGCACTTGGGCCGCAAGGTGGGTTTGAACTCCAAGGTCGGCAGTTCAAGTTCACCAGCCACTCCTTGGAAACCCTATACAAGGTCGCTGTGAGTCAGAACTGACTCAACAGCACATAACAACAACAACATACTCAGGGTTCAGAACATAATACAGAACAAGACACATATGGTCCTGTCTTCACAAAGTTTATAATCTAATGGTGAAGACAGCTGAATATGACCTTGTCTAAGAGTCCTGGTGTGGTACTGTGTGTTAATGCCCTGAACTGCAAAGTCAGTTTGAACCATAAGGTCGGTGATTCAAGCTCACCAGCTGCTCCTTGGAAACCCTATACGGGTCACTATGGGTCAGAACCAACTCAACGGCACTCAACAACAACAACAACAAGAGTTCAGAATAGGCTTCCTGAAGCTTTTCAAACTTGAATGTGTATCTCAATCACCTGGGATCCTGTTAAACTGTAGCACTGGTTTAGCAAGATTAGGTACTGGTCCTGGTATCCTTGTTTTGAAGGCTAAATATACTTAAATTGAGACTTGAATGATACATAATAGGCAGACAGTTTAAAAACAGAAAGATCAATGCTGGTCTAGTATCCTGGATGGAGCAGTTTCCCAGCCTAGTAAAGCAATATGATGAAAAAGAAGAGATCAAGCATTTATGGAGATTTTGAGATGAAAAGATCATAGTGCATGTAAAAATGGAAGGAGCCAATGAGTCTAGAAGGAAACAGGAAACAATCTTAAGAGTGTCTTGTGAGCTAGGGTAAAGCAAACTTGAAACATCTCTTCTGAGTACCCCCATCTTCCTGGAAGTTTCATGGGGACCTCAATTTGATAGCCCCAGCCATATGGGCTATTGACTAGGCCCTGGAAATATGGCTAGTCCCAATGAAAATTTGAAGCATTAATTGTATTTAATTTAGAAATAGACATTGTAGATACAGAGAATGGATTGATTGTTTGTTGTTGTTATGTGCCGTGGAGTCGGTTCCAACTCATAGCGATCCTGTACAGCGTTTAAGGGAGCAGAAAGCCTCATCTTTCTCCTGTGGAGCACCTGTTACTTTCAAACTGCTGACTGTGAGATTAGAAGCCCGATTTGTAACCACTACGCTATTGTAGGTGGGCAAAAATAGATACCAGGATGCCAGTAGTGTAACTATAATGGGGCTCCAAAGAATTCATGGAAAAATAGAATAAAAAGATCATGAAATTTTTCCATGAACTTTTTATAAGTTCCCTCATATTTAAGGAGAGACATTAGGTGGTGGCAGCAGGAAGTGGAAACAGTAAACCAAGCTCAGAGAAGTATTGGGCATAATAGGTAAGCGAGAGGAAGGAGTTAAAAATAATTCCTTTGTGTCTGGTATGAGCAACTGCAATATATGGCACTGCCATGCAGCCGATGAGAACATAAGCAAAGGATCAGTTTAGAGAAGATGATATTGAATTTGAAGCACATGTGGAACATTCAAGGAAGATGTAGAATGGGAAATCCCATATGAACACCAGGAGGTACAGAGGACATCAAATGTTTGCTGTACTCAAAACAGTCATCCTGACTCCAAAGTGGTGGTTTAGATTGAGATGGCCTTTTTCATGCAACCCTACTCATCTGTGGTAGAAGTGTCACATGACAGAAGTCAGGCCAAAATCCCTAACTACAGAACTTGGTGCAAGGGTGGGCATCTGACCTAAACTTGAGTTCTTACAGCTCTTATTGGAATTTTTATCTTGGGACAAGATACAATGATGCTCAGTCACCCTCAGGTCAGGAGTTGTTGGCACCCAGCTTTGCACCATTTGGGAAGCTGGCTGGGAGTAATGACGTGGGCTTCAAGATAAAGCACAGGCAGCTGAATGAGAAAAAGAGACAGACCTGGAGGTATTTGACGAACTATGTTCATGATCCAGGAATTCTAACAATGAGGACTTCCGGCAAGATGACAGACTAGGCAGACACACTACACAGACCCTACACAACAAAGATTGTTGTTGTTAAGTTAGTTCCAACTTATAGCGATGCTGTTTAGGGTTTTGAGCAATAGCCGGTGGGTTTGAACCGCTGATATTTCTGTTCAAACAGACCTTGTGATTCAGTGCTTTTCCTATTGCACCATGCCAGGACTCCACAACAACAAAGAACTGAGAAACCAAATAAAACAGAAACAGATGAGAATTCTGGCACCCTAACTTCAGAAGAAAGGTTAGAGAGGTGAATGGAAGGCTTACTGGTAGGAGAGGCTGAGGATGGATAGTGAGAGAATGAAACTGACTGGTGAACAGCTGGCCAGATGCAACTTGACCTTCTTGTGAGCAGCTTTGGCAGCAGAGGGAGATCTAGGAGAGCAGATTCACACAGGTGACGGGAAAGGTGTATTTCTTCTTTTTCCCCACACTTCCCTGGTGACCAGAAATGTGGCCAGCTCCCACCCTCATCCACCCTCAGCTCAGGCACTGTTGTCTGGCAGTCTGAAGCAATGTGGCTGGAATCCATGCCAGTGTGAGGTGGGGGCTGGCATCACCATTTTGGTGGGCTGCTCTGGAGTCTGGATTCAGGTGGGCTTGGTACCACAACAGTAAAACCTGTACAGCCACCCTGCCAGTCACCCTGCCCCCAGATCCCCTGTGGTCCTAACAGATATGAAAACAAGCTCCATCAAGGGCCCCCATGATCTGCTTCCAGATTGAGAGCACTGAATATAGATTAACACCAAGACCAAGAGAGGAACTCCACCTAGGGCCAGGAACTGTGCTGTCACATCCCTTCCACAACCACCTTGTGAATTCTTTGAATTGTAGGAGCCCACCAGAGATTTCTCCCCTCCAGATCCAACAATACCTTCTATGTTTTCACAAATACAATAACCCCACAATGCCCAGAGATAATACAAGTTTAGCTCACACAAAGAAACAAGAGAGAATTACTCAAATGACCAAAATGCACAGCCAGAAAATGTTTCTGAGGAAGAAAAGGTAATGAAACTAACTGAAAAAAATTTAAAGAATATAAATTAGATACATTCAAAGGATTAATAGAATGATTGAGGAAAGCAAGGAGAACACGATAAAAACTTTAGAAGAATTCATGAAAACACTACAAGAACAAAAAGCCCAAATACATGCCATTTTGAAATAATACAAAACCTGTAATTAGAAATCCAGCAGAATAATACTAAGATCACAGAAATGGGCAATACACTGAAAGGACAAATGAGTAGATGTGAAGCAATGGAAGCCCAAATTAGTGAGTTTGATCTAGTTCTAATTAATAGATGCAAAGCAGTGGAAGCTCAAATTAGTGAGCTAAATCTAATACGCTAGAAGAGTAATTGGGAAAAAAAGAATGAAAAAAACACAAAAGAAATCTAAGAGTAATGCAAGGACACCATGAAGAGGAGCAATTTATGAGTGATCAGAATTCCAGAACAGGAAGAGACAAGCACAGAGAAAATTTCCAAAGAGTTTCTGGAAGAAAACTTTCCTAACGTCATGAAAGACAAAAAGAGAAGCATGCAAGAAGCTGAACAAACCCCAGACAGTCTCGATCCCAAAAGAAAATTACCAAGACATATCATAATCAAACTTTCCAACATCAAAGACAAGGAAAGAATTCTGAGAGCAGCTTGGGGAAAATGGAAAGTTACCTACAAAGGAGAACCAATAAGACTAAGCTTGGATTTCTCAGCAGAAACCATGCAGACAAGATGACAATGAGACGATATTTACAAAACTCTGAAAGAAAAAAATTGCCAATCAAGAATCATATATTCAGAAAAGCTGTCCCTCATCTAATTTTCCCAACAGTGAAATTAGGATATTTCCTGGTAAACAGAAATAAATTAAAGGAATTTGTAATAACCAGACCAGTTTTATCAAAAGTGCTAAAAGGTGGTTTTTGCAGTGAGAACCAACAACAGCAGACAACAAACTGGGATTATCATACATAACAATACTACCCAGAACTCAATCCAGATATAGAATTATTTAAATTAAAACAAACCTACAATACTGAAAATAGAGAACCAGAGATATCAATGTGTAATGAAGTCAACTACAAAGTAAAATGAGGGAATAGTGTAGTTACAAATCTTCCAAACAGCAAGGAAGTCAAGTAGATTTCAAAATAAAACAGACTGCTTTATCAGGAAAAACTAATAAATTACATGGTAACCTCAAAGGAAAATAACAGACCCAAATATCAAGATTAAAAAAGAGGAAAATCAGAAGGATTTAGTAAACATTAACACAACAGGAATGAAAATGACAAGAAAACCCACAAAAAGAATAAAGTCAACACAGCTGCTCCACGGGAGAAAGATGAGGCGTTCTACTCCCGTAAAGATTTACAACCTCGGAAACCCTGTACAGGGTCGCTATAGGTCGGAACCGACTCGATGCCACTTAACAACAACAACAACAACACAATAGGAGTGAAAATGATAAGAAAACCCACAAAAAGAATAAAATCAACACAGACTACGTGAAATAAAAAATCTAGCCACACCACAAAAAACAAAAACCCACAGTAAAATGAGAGCAATCCATTCAGACCTATTGATAATTATACTGAATGTAAATGAATTAAATGTACCAATCAAGAGACACAAAGAGCTGTATGGATAAGAAAATAGGATCCTTCAATATAGCGTCTACAAGAGACATATCATAAAAATGGAGACAGCCTAAATGCCCATCAACAAAAAAATGATTAAACAAACTTTGGTACATGCACACAATGGGAGACTACAAAAAATTGAACAATAATAATGAATCTGTGAAACACCTCACAACATAGTTGAACTTGGAGGATGTTATGCTGAGTGAAATTAGTCAATCACAAAAGACTAGCATTGTAAAAAGTTTTTGTTTAAAAAAAGGTTTTCTTGATAAAAGAAATAATCTATGATGGCTGTAAGTAGGAGGAAGAAAAATTATTCATGGGCTAGAGTAGGGGTGGGGAATGTCTGGCCCACAAAATTATTTGGTCTGGCCCTGCCAAGGCAACCACAGGTAGGATTAGAAGCTCAATAAATCTAGGAGCTTTTTTCACAGCAACATAAATTTATATTAAATGAATCATAATAATAAAGAAAATATTGAGGGACAAAGCAAGGCACATCATTATGGGATAGACAGGACACATATGAATTTATGATGTGACAGACACATACGCTTCTCATCAGCCATATTATAGTGACTCAGAGGACAGTCAGTGCCAGACAGGCTGGGAGTGTATATGTTGCAAATGTATTAATTAACACACTGAGGCAAAACTACATTGATCTGGTGATGATGAGACGAGATGTGATGACATGAATCCTCTTGATGTTGATAACCTTGCCTCCAATTATTGATGTCAAATATTGTCAACTTCTTTGTTAACACAGATGGCAACTTCAATACAATCTTTATCCACATGTCCACAGTCAACAATCCTCACAAAAATTGAATTTCAGGTGAAGATTAAGAAAATTACAGTACACAGAAAAGACTTTGGATATGTTCCAAACCCAAGATGCAGGATTACAACAGCGATCAAAGCAAAATAATCATCATCGCTGGCGACACACACACTAGAAAATTATTAAAACTTAAGTGGTGTGACATCCTACACTTATCCAAGTGGTTACTAAAAAGAAGAGAAAAGTTAATGCAGAGTGTCGATCTTTCTAAGAGAAGTGGACAAATGATTTTTTGTTGTTGAAGTCAAAGGCAAATTTATGTGACTAGTTTATGGCAATACATTAGCAGTAATGAAAAAAGTCAGTCTGGATTTTCATTACAGCTCAAAACATGCTAAACTCAGTGAATTGGGAGGCCAAATGTGTCTGGATAAAATCAATGCTTTTCAGTAGAGTTTGGAATCACAACAAGCCGCATTTACTAGGCCTTGTTGTGACAGAGACAATGTTATTCTGATGAGTTATGTAGTGAGAGAGCTAATCGCAGAGAAGTTGAGGCCTCATTTAGAGGGAGAGTTTGTGAAAGAGTGTGTGGTGGCTGCTGCAGAGTTGTTAGCACTAGACAAAGTAAAATTGTTTAAGAGTGTTAGTTTGTCTTTGAGAACTGTCTCAGATGGGATTACTGACTTAGTACAAGACATTGAAAAAACATTGAAGGATTTTGCAGGAGATTTCCAATTTTTCTCTCTGACTTGTGACGAGATCACTGACATAACAAATAGTGCTTAACTGGCTGTTTTCATTTCTGGGGTAACTGCAGAATTTGTCACATGAGAGGGACTACTGTCACTGAAAACCATGCATGGCACTACAAGAGGTGAGGACTTGTTTGAGAGACTAGTTTTATCAATGAAAAAGCATGAACAGTTAAATAGACTTACTACAGATGGAGCTCCAGCCATGATTGGCTCACACAAAGGGTTAATTGCATTTGTCAAGAAAGAACTAAGTCATCTCAGTCTTTATCCAAGTTATTTAATTATATTTCACTGCATCATACAACGAGAAAGTCTCTGTGCCAAGTCCTTGAAGCTCAATCATGTCATGTCAACAGTAGTGTCATGTATAAATTTTGTCAAAAGCAGAGGGTTTAACAGTTGCTAGTTTAAGGAGTTACTGAATCATCTTGACTCTGAGTACAGCAATCTTGTTTATCACTGTGAAGTACGGTAGCTGAATTGCGGAACATGTTCATGAGGTTTTATGAACTGCAGGTTGGAGTCAAGCAGTTCATAAAGATGAAGGGAATTCAATAGTACCAAGTGGCTGTGTGATCTAACGTTCATGGTGAACATTACCAAGTACCTCTCAAAGATGCTGTATGGTCCCAATGAGATTCTCAGCCTGAATATTCTGGTGAATGTAAGAAACCAATTGAGGCATTTCATAAAAGATTCAAAGACATGAAATTAAATAAATGGAACTGAACATCTTTGCTACACCATTCAATGCGGTACTAGCTGATGTGCCTGATAACCTACAGTATGAATTAATCTATGGCAAAATGATGATTTGCTGAAAGCTAGGTACAATAACCTCCTCCTGCTTGACATTCTATAAACTTTATATAAGCAATGATGAATTTCCCACTTTGAGGCGACATGTGTTGATACATACATCTGTGTTTGGAACAACTTACTGCTGCTTGCAGTTCTTTTTGAAAATAACTTACCATTGCAAAGAGTCAACTGCAATCTAGACTGACCTACACAAACCTGGAAAAGCAGTTGCAAGTAGCAACATCATCAATGTCAGCTAACATCATATGACTCACCAAAGGGAAGCAATTCCAGCCATCATAATGTTGTTGTCATTGTTGTAGTTGTTAAGTGATGGTGGTGGTGGTGCTCTGTGGAATTGGTTCTAACTCATACCTATCCAACAAAGGGTTTCTGAGTCTGTAAATCTTTATGGAAGCAGAAAGCCTCATCTTTCTCCCGTGGAACATTTGGTAGTTTTGAACTGCTAACCTTGAAGTTTGCAGCCCAATTTGTAACCATTACGCTACCAGATCTCTTTGTTGTTGTTGTTAAGTACCGTGGAGTCACTTCCGACTCATAGTGACCCTGCACAGGGTTTCCGGGGCTGTAAATCTTTACGGGAGCAGAACGCCTCATCTTTCTCCTATGGAACCACTGGTAGTTTTGAACTGCTGATCTTGAGGTTAGCAGCCCAATTCGTAACCACTATGCTACCAGAGCTCCTTACCAGAGCTCCTTATGGTAAGTTAATTAAATTGTAAGTTTATTAAATGTTTGACCAAATACAGCAAGTTGATAATTTTGTATGACCTGTAAATGATGTTATAGGTATCCAAATGGCCCTTGGCAGTAAAAAAGCTCCCCAACCCCTGGGCTAAAGGGTTACTGTTGATGTTGTTGTTAAGCGCCATTGAGGTTCAAACTGAACATGCAGTCCAGCACGTTATCCTGCAGCACCACACCACATCAATATGGATGACGGGGCAGGCAATAAAAAACAAGAGGGAGGTTACAGAGGAAAGACAAAGTAGCAGGAGACACAGTGAGAAAAGCAACAGTTAAAGTGAACAGAGGTAAATACTGTTGGTGCATGAAGGGGATTACAACCATGTAATGAAGCAAAGTACATGATTTGTTCAATGTAAAACTGATGATCTGCCCTGTAAACCTTCACTCAATTCACAATAAAAAGTTAAAAAAAGAAGAATTCCAACAATATGCTTTGTTAATTAATCAACTAAATCTATGACTCTTTCCTTCTGATAAGGCACCTTATTAGACTTTGAGGGGATACCAGAAAAACATAGGCCTTTCCCTAAAAGTTTTGCCACTTAGTTTAGGGGACATAAACTGTAAGAGAAGTTTAATAGCAGCAGAATAGAAGCATACTACAACAGAGGGCAAATCTGAAAGCATAGAGTGGTTTTTATGATACTCTATACATCATTCTTCACACTCAGTAAGTGGCCAAAAATGTGTCAACTTGGCAGTACATAGCTACTCAATCCATTCCTCTCTTCAAACCTGTAAAAGTCTATTAATAGCTTCAAATGAACACCAGTAACATGAAAAATAAAATCAAAGATTTTTGAAAACCCAAATTATCAAATAAGATTAATAATATATACCAATAGGTAGAAAAATAAACTAGCTTAGGACAAGAATTGCTAGCAAATTAGGTCTTTCTAACATACATTATTCTCCTTCAACTCAAAGCTTTAAAGAGTCATGGCAATTAATCAAAAACTTCATTTGCATTAACATTTTTTCTGGACGTAACTTCCCAGCATAAAACCCTCCAATGACTCCCATCACATTGAGAATAAAATCCAAACTCCTTGTTGTTGTTGTTGATGTTGTTAAGTGCCATCGAGTCAGTTCCAATCACAGCAACCATGTATATAGTTTTCAAAGACCAACTAGTGGTTTTGAACTGCTAATCTTGCAGTTAACAGTCTAGTGCTTATCTTACAGTGTCACAAATGGCCCCTAATACCTTACATGATCTGGTCTTACTTATTTTCCTAACTCATTTCCTTTAACTTTGTTTCTTGTACCCTTACTCTGTACGTTGTACTTACATTGACCTTTATATTTCTAGAAGGACTTTTCACTAGAATTATTCTTTCCCCAGATATTAACAATTTTCTATGATCTCAGCTAAAAGGATACTTTCCCTCCCACCCCAATTTCTCTGGGTAAAATAACCCTGATTTTTTTATTGTTAAGGAGTCATGGTATGGCATTATAAGATAAGCACTGGACTGCTAACCAAAAGCTAACTGCAAGATCAGCGGTTCAAACCCACCAGCCACTCTTCAGAAACCCTGAACACGATCACTATGAGTAAAGACCAATTGGATGGCAATTAACAATAACATTGACTGCCAAAAGAATGAACAAATCTATATTGAAAAAAGTACAGCCAGAATGCTCTTTAGAAGTGAAGGTGGTACGGCTTCATCTCATGTACTTTGGATAAGTCATCAGAAAGGACCACTCCCTGTAGAAGGATTCATGCTTGGTAAAGTACAAGATCAGTAAAAAAGAGGAAGACCTTCAGTGGAGTGGATTGACACAATGACTACAACAAGGAGCTCAAATATCACAATGATTGTGAGGGTTCTGCAAGACCAGGCAGTGTTAGGTTCTGTTGTACACAGGGTCACTTTGAGTCAGAATTGACTCTACAGCACCTAACAACAACATAGCGACCCTACATAGGGTTTCCGAGGAGCAGCTGGTGAGCTTGAACCACCAACATTGCAGTTCAAATAGCTTTACAGTCTGGCGCATTAACCTACAGTGCAACACCAGAACTCCAACAACACTTGTCATTATATGATCTGTTTATATATGTGTTCACTGTTTATTTTCTATCTTCAGAACTAGACCCTAATCCCCATGAGAGCTGAGATCTTGGCACTCTTTCACCACTGTATTATCAATAGTCCATAATAGTGTCTAATGATTGGTAGACCCTTTGATCAATGGGGAAAAGCATGAGGAAAAGGGTTTTACCTTTAGATGCCTGTTATATTTTTATGTGGGAAGAGGTAATTCCCCTCCTTCCCCAAAATTTCCCTTGCATCTGATTGTGACAAATAGAATTATAAGCTCACTTCTGTACCAATCACTGCTAAAGAGGAAGGAGATTTTCATGACTGGAATGGACCGGTCATGATTCATTCCTAGGAAGGTCTTGCCCTACTGGAAATCAAGAAATTGCTATGCAGTAAATGAACACAAAATCAGGATATTGTCATTATTGTTATTGTTAAGTACCGTCAAGTCGATTCTGACTCATAGCAACCCTGTATAGTGTTTACAATGAGCAGTTGATGTGATTAATAGTCATTACTTACCCTATAGTGTCACACAAGGGTAATATGTTGCCATCACTAGAGAAAAGGAAATGACTGCTAGGTAGGCGGGTAGCAATGCTAAATATGTCTCATTTCTCATGTTGAAATCATAATCCTTTGAGGCCATGAACACTGTCATTGCATCTCATATAGGAACACTACTATTGCTTTTCAATGACTAATGATTCAGAAGTACCTTGTCACTCTTTCTTCCTAGTCTGTCTTTCTCTGGAAGTTCATCTGAAACCTGTCCACTATGGGTGACCCTGCTGGTTATTTAAAATACTGGTGGCATAGCCCTCAGAATCACAGCAATTCAAGCCACCACAGCACGATAGATGAGTGGTGGAGGTTAGGTTTTATGTCGAAACTGTAACTTTAAATTTAGAGGAGATCTGTGCACATGCGTAGTAGAACTCTCCAGGAGTCAGGGTGGGGTATCCATTTGCTCAGGTATCCCCTTTAGTTACCAGAATGGAGGTGCGCAGTCAGAGAAAGACTAATGAACAATGGAGAGATACCAAAAAAAAAAGAATGTCCACACCTGTATCTCCTCAGTTCTGTCAGGCGTTCATGGCTGATCTGATCCTTCTCCCACTTGTTCTTTCCCAAGATACACATGGACCTCACCAGATGGAACACATAGAAATCAAACTGACTACATCTATGGAAAGAGAAGATGGAAAAGCTCCATATCATCAGTGAAAATAAGGCCAGGGGCAGACTGTGGAATAGACCATCAATTATTCATATGCAAATTCAAACTGAAATTGAAGAAAATGAAACCAAGTCCATGAGAGCCAACATATGACCTTGAATATCTCCCACCTGAATTTAGAGATCGTCTGAAGAACAGATTTGATACATTGAACACTAAAAACTGAAGATCAGAAGAGTTGTGGGATGACATCAAGAACATCATACGTAAAGAGAGCAAAAAGTCATTAAGAAGACAAGAAAGAAGGAAAAGGTCAAAATGTATGTCAGAAGAGACTATGAAACTTGCTCTC
>NW_006408557.1:3745799-3748161 GCF_000296735.1 Chrysochloris asiatica
TTCGTTCTGCTGTGCATAAGGTCACTCGCTATGAGTCAATGCCGACTCGATGGCACCTAACAACAACAACAACTATTGCTTTGTATTCTTTCACTCACCAATTCATTTACTTATCTCTTCTAACATTCATGAGCATTTATTATGTGTAAAACAGTTTAAAATCAGGGAAATAGAAAGATGAAGTAGATAGTTCCTATTTTAAGGTTCATCACAGTGTATGGTGTAGACATACGTGAAATACTTACTGATGAAGATCAAAGACCACATACATTATGGATTGACCTCAATATATATAAAACAAAAATCTTCAGAACTGTATCAATAAAGACCATGATGATAAATGGAGACAAGGTAGAAGTTGTCAAAGACTTCATTTTGCTTGGCTCCACAACCAATGTTTATGGAAGCAGCAGTCAAGAAAGCAAACAATGTATTACAATAGGTAAGTCTACTGCAAAAGACCTCTTTTAATGATTAAAGAGCAAAGATATTAGTTTGAGGACTAAGATGTGCCTGATCCAAGCCATGGTATTTTCAATTGCCTCATATGTTTGTGAAAGCTGGACAGTGAATAAGGAGGACCATAGAAGAATCAATACATTTGAATTATGGTGTCAGTGAAGAATATTAAAAGTACCATGGACTACTAGAAGAACAAAAAATCTGTCTTGAAAGAAGTATAACCAGAATGTTCTTTAGAAGTGAAATGGCAAGACTATATGTCTAGTATTTCAGACATTATCAGGAAGGATAAGTGTCTGAAGAAGGACATCATGCTTGGTAAAGTGGAAGGTCATCAAAAAGTAAAAGATTCTCAAGGAGATGGATAAACACAGAAACAGCCACAAAGGACTCAAATATAACAATTGGTGCAAGACCAAACAATGTTCTGTTCTGTTGTGGACATGGTCACTATGAGCCAGAACTGACTTGATGACACCTAACAACATAGCAATAGTGTAGATGGGAGTCTTTGAGTCATTCTAACAGTTAATACACTTGGTTACTAACCAAAACGTTGGTGATTTGAGTTCAGAAGTTCTAAAGAAGCACTTCAGAAGAAAGAACTGGCAGTCTACTCCTGAAAAGATTAACCATTACAAATCCTATGGTGCACAGTACTACTCTGACACGCACAGCATTGTAACTAGTGGTGGTGGATTGTGTACATTGGCAATTATACAGTTATAATATTGTATTGTAAGTGCTGTAGTAACCAGAAGTAGAAATTGTGATTGGATGTGGGAGGACTTAGTAAATCTGAATAAAGTGGAGCTGAACAAACATTGGTTGAATGTTGTTGTTGTTGTTAAGTGCTCAAGTCATTTACGACTTATAGCAAGTGAGTTTGAACTGCCAACTTTGCGGTTCAAACCAATCTTTTGGTTCAATGCTTATCCTATGGTGCCACACCAGGACTCCAGTAAGTAATGGATAATTAAATTATCAAATAAAATAAATGAATATGCATATATGAAGAAAGATTTAATTAGTTCTTTGTGTTAATCTCTCTGTATTCTTCAAGAGAAGAAATTGTAGATATCTGTAAACAGATCCATGTCAACACTACGTTTATGTTTTGTTTTTTCACCTTGGTAAAGGTAAAAGGGAGGGTTTTTAGGGGTGCTAAAATGGAGTCCTGATGTGATGCCATAGGATATAGATCTCAAGGTTGTTTTGAACTGCAAGGACAGCAGTTCAAATTTTCCAGCCGCTCCCTGGAAACCCTATACAGGCTCCCTATGAGTTGGAATGAACAGACTTGATGGCACATAACAACAACAACAAAATGTTGCTTGAGTAATTGCTTAAATTGAAACTTTGATTACCTTAGGTGAACCAATTTGAAAAGATTAGCTTAATATGTCTACTGGTAGCATAGTGGTTATGAATCGGGCTGCGAGCCGCAAGGTCAGCGGTTCGAAACTACCAGCTGTTCCACAGGAGAAAGATGAGGCGTTCTGCTCCCATAAAGATTTACAGCCTCGGAAAGATTTCCGACTCCACGGCACACAACAACAACAACAATATGTCCACAATGAGAGGAACTTGCTTCATACAGTATGTGCATATTTTCTGTTACGTGTAATCAAGCTGGTGATTGGAATACATAAGTCAGAAACAAAGAAGAAGAATTCACAGTCTTGATAATAGAAACAATGCTGGAGATCACATGATAGAATTTTTTTTTTTTTAAATCTTTCAGGAGCTCTCCATCAACCTTTATTATCTCCCCAGGGTGTGACTGTCTGGTCTGTACATTCTTTTTTTACTTTTTTTTTTTTTTTTTATGTGAATTATGTGGGTTTACGTGGGAGAACATCAGTTTTACATTCATCCTATTGTATTTCATTGCAATGAC
>NW_006408557.1:3748648-3750773 GCF_000296735.1 Chrysochloris asiatica
CCCATTTTAGGTAGCCAATGTCTAAGTTGCCCACCCCTGTCAACCCTGTGTACCGAGGGGGTGGGAGTGATCCTTGCTGTAAAGATTTATTCCATTTTTTGAGGTACTACATCCATAAGTACAGGTAAAGTTCATCAGATTCTTTCTTCTTCTAGTCGAGTTCTGATCATCCAGCCATCAAAGCCAGGTCAAGTGGTACTATCTGCAAGTATGGGTGTTCTTATGCATCTCCCCTAACTTAATATCAGCTGGCCGCTTCACTCTTTGCTCTAGTCCTCTGTGGCCACGTCACTGCCTCTGGGCCCAGGAGTCCCCAGGTTTTGCCATACTGCTAGCCAACAAGGTCTCCACTCAGGTTCACAGGAGTCTATTGAAGGTGGTCAGATTTAGTTCCCAACTTCATTGCTGTTTTCCCCCCTCTTCACCTTATCGATGACCAATGTGTTCACCAGCCAGACCACATGCCTGCTCGTGTATTCCCCTTGAGTCTTAGTTTTGGAAGGGAGTTTACTCTGAGGGGACCCAACCACTCGCCTTGTTGGCTCCCGGGTGAACACCTTGCTTGCTCTTGTAGTAAACAATCAGACTGCCATTATTGTTTTTGATTTTTCCTGCCAGTCTTTCTTTCAACAAAATATCTTCTGTTCTTCTAGACACTCCAGGCTGGTATACTTATCCTTTCAAGTGGATATTTCCCACCTCAGAGGATTCTGGCTGGGATTCTGAATTCCATCTATGGTCTTATGTGATGCAAAGGCTCCACAGGAAGTCTCTTTCACTGGTCAACTTCTAGCCCCCTTTAAGGTATTCCAATCAGTTGCAGGCTGAAGACAGACTTACAAGCTTTCTATTGTGATGTTTCTGGCTATTCCTTTCTCTCCCCCTCAATTGTCTATTTTACAATGGTAGGCAAGGTAAACCAAGATTCAAAAGACAGCCAAGCATCTTAACATTATTCCTCTCTTTTACCCATACAAACCATGCCTCAGTCCCTGTATCCTGGAGCCCTGTTGTTCCAAGATTGTGCATACATCATCATTTACCTCTGACCAACTTAGTCCATGCAAACCTGCCTAACTGTTTTCCCATCTGCCTTGTTCTTCCATTCCCCTCCTCCTTCTTGTGTATTGCCCCCACTCCCAGCACCCAAGCTATCCTGTGTCTATTCCATACTCTGTGCTCTATCTTCCCTCCATTCTCTCCTCTCCCCTCATCCCATACATCCCAGTGATCAGCAAATATATATGTATCTGCATTTCCCCCCCCTTTTAGGATGGGTTCTTTTTCTTAGTCATTCTCTTTTTTAATGCTTTATTGTGAATTATGTGATAGTTTACATGGGAGAACATTAGCTTTATACTCATCCTATTGTATATCGTTTCATTGACATGGGTATAATCCCCTCCATGCATCATCAGTCAACGAAAGTGTATACCCTACAAGCCTACCCATATTCTTCAGCACACAGCCCCTCTCCCTCTCTGGGTCTAAAGTCCCCAGCCACTCCCTCTCTCCACGTCATCTTCTCTGCCTCCATCTCTGGCGTCATTGCTACTCTGGGTAGGGTCCTGCTCTCCACTTGTTCTCCCTTGATGGTCGCAGGGACCTCTGCTCCTAGACTGCAAAGTCAATCACTTCCCTCCTTTACTACAAAATGTCTACCTTTACATTTTCAGCCCTCACAATCAGTCCTGAAAACAATTATTCACTATTGTATCATAAGAGACCTATCTGTATCTGCTTTCATCAGCCCCGCCCAAACAGATCAGATACTACTCAGTGGAGATTCTACCTTCCCCCATGCCCTCTGGATCTAGACTCCCTTTCGAAAGCTTGTAAGCCAGTCACTTCTTGCCTTTGTAGCCCCCCATTTTGGTTAGCCAATGTCCAGTTTGCCCATCCCTGTCTACTCTGTGTATGGAGGGGGTAGGAATGATCCTCGCTATAAAGATTTGTTCCCTCTTTTGAGCTACTGCCTCCATAGGTGTAGGTCAAGTTCATCAAATTGTATCAAATTACTCTTTTTTCCCCTCTTTTTTCTTCTTCTAGTTGACCTCTGATCATCCAGTCATTGAAGCCAGGTCAAGTGGGTATTATCTGCAAGTGTGGGTGTTCTTATGCATAT
>NW_006408557.1:3753743-3761059 GCF_000296735.1 Chrysochloris asiatica
GCTTCCTTGTTATTCTTCAAGGCAGCATAATATTCCATTGTGTTATGTGCCACAGTTTGTTTATTCATTCTTCGGTTGATGAGCACTTAGGCTATCTCTATATTTTTGCTATTGTAAATAGTGCTGCTTTGAACATTGGTGTGCATATATATATTTCTATTTCCAACCTTCTGAGGAAGTGTCAGTTTGCTTTTCAGAGAGGTTGGACCATTTTGCAATCCCACCAGCAATGCAGGAGTGTCCCAGTCTCTCCACATCCCTACCAGCATTTATTGTCCTCTACTTTTTTGAACTTTGCTGTTATGGCTTTTGTGAGACATGATAGAATTTTAGAAGACCAACGATTTATTCATTGCAAAAACCTTCTTCAACAATATAAAAGGCAACTACACATCCAGAGGAGTGCTGATATGGTGCTGCAGGTTAGTACTATGGACTGCAAGGTTGATTTGAACTGCCAGGTGGGTGGTTCAAAATCACCAGTCATTCCTCAGAAACCCTATACAGGGTAACTATGAGTCAATAGCACTTAAGAACAGTAACAAGTATGCCTAGATTCTAAAATACCTTCTTTAAAAAGATACCCTAACAACTAAGACAAGTGTATTACTGAGTGAATTTTTCAGCAGCCATCCACTAATAACAAAGACATATTTAAACACATCTTGTTTTGAATAAACCTGGGCATATATGAACTAGAATTATAATAGCAATACTTTTTACTTTCCTTGTATATAAAAATTTACTCAGAGTTGATTAAAGCCCTAAATGTAAGAGTAAAAGCTATAAAACTCCTAGAAGAAAGTATAGGTGTAAATCTCTGTGACTTTGGATTGGATGTTTTTTTATAAATATAAATATAAAAACACAAGCAGTAAAAGAAAAAATTGAAGATGATTAAAAATTAAAACTTGTAGGTATCAAAAGACTATCAAAAACCTTAAAAAGAAAAAAGATGTTTGAAAAGCATGCATCATATAGAGACATACTCAAAATATATAAGGAGCACTTTCAGCTAAATAATAGACAAATAACTAATTTTTTTAAAAAATTAGCAAAGTATTTTATTATACATTTGTCCAAAGAAAAAGCACATGAAAAGATATTCAGCATTATTGTTGTTGTTGTGCTAGACATTAGGAAAATAGAAATCACCCATTAAGAAGGCTATAATAAAAAAGACAAATAATAAGTGTTGGCAAAGATGTAGAGAAAGGAGAATACTTATACTTTGCTGGCAGGATTGTAAAATGGTGCAACTTTAGAGGAAAATACTCTGGCAATTCTGCAAAGATTAAAAATAAATTATAATATTATCCAGTAATTCCACACCTAGTTATATAGCCAATAAAAATAACAGATACCTTAAGAAAAAAACTGTACAGAAAGGCATTACTTATAATAACCTTAAAGTTGTTATTAAGTGCTGTCACGTCAGTTCCTACCCATAGCGACCCTATATAGGGTTTCTGAGCAGCAGCTGGTGAGCTTGAACCACTGACCTTGAGGTTCAAACCGACTTGCAGTCTAGTATATTAACCCACAGTGCCACACTAGGACTCCAGCCTAAAAGTAGAAACAACCAAATGACTAAAACGTTATATATTCATACAACAAATATTATTTGGGCTTAAAAATAAATGAGGCACTGATGTAACATAAATGATTCTTGGAAATACTATTCTAAGTAAAATAAGACAGCCACAAAAGACAACATATGATTTCATTTATATGGTATGATCAAAACCAGGCAGATTCTATTTGTGGTTGTCTAACCTGGTGTGGCACTGTGGGTTAATGCTCTGGACTGCAAGGTCATTTTGAACTGCAAGGTCAGCAGTTCAAGCTCACCAGCCACTCCTCAGAAACCCTACACAGGGTCACCATGAGTCAGCTCTTAACAACAATAAAGCTAAGGGTGCCGGAGCAGGAGGAAATTAGTTAAACAGAAATTGTGGTTGTTGAGTACTGTGGAGTCAGTTCTGACTCATAGTGACCCTGCACGGGGCTTCTGAGCATGCAAATCTTTACGGGAGCAGAAAGCCTCATCTTTCTCTCATGGAATAGCTGGTAGTTTCGAACTACCGACTTTGAGATTAGCAGTCCGATTCGTGAGTACAGAATCTATTAGGATAATGAAAATATTCTAAAATCTCAAAGGGATTATAGTGACATTTGTATGTCTTTGTGAATATATTAAAACCATTAAATTGTATACTTTAAATGGGTGAATTTTGTGGTATTTAAAACTCTCAGTAAAGCTGTTACTTAAAAAAAGGAAAGATAACTCTGTTTCCTGTATTCCATAGAGTTTTTGTTGACTTAAACAAGTTTTAAAAGCATATTTTGTTGTTGTTGTTAAGTGTCACTGAATCAGTTGACCCATAGGACCCTATATAGGGTTTTCGAGGAGCAGCTTGAACCGCTGACCTTGTGGTCCAAATCAAGTTTGCAGTCCAGTGTAGTAACCCACAGTGCCACTTCAGTGGCATGAAACAATCACCATAGCTTGGGTATTAGAGATTTTTTATTCCAAGGCCTAAAGATACCATTTGAGAAAAGCTGGACCAGCAATGTTTGGTGCTGTTTTTAATAGCAAGAATTGATTTGGGCTTTTGTGTGCAAGGTTCATTGCTGGCAGGGGAATCTGCTTTAATTCTTATATTGGATTTCTTGATATTTCTATTCAGCCTGAAACATCATACACTTTATTAGGGCAGTCTTGTGAAAATGAAGAAACCTTGTTTCACCTCCACTGCCTCCTCCTCACCAGCACACACACCTAGTTTTGCCACCTCTGCTATCCTTGGTCCCCTCCCCTTCCTTATCTGCCATGCTAACTGACCAGTACCTCCAGCCAGCTACTTACCTGGCCCACTTGACTGAGGAAAGCCATCCTTTCAAATTCTCTAATGCCTGCAGTCACCTGTTTAGCTTCCTTCCTGGGCAGTAATTATACTGCATTCATAGCCTGATTTGACATTTCCATCGGAAAATGCAATTATAGCATCCTTAAAAGTGGAAATAACCTTCTGATGATATTTGATGGGAGAAAATGTGCTTTTGAGATGTACATTTGCAGCTAATTCTCTCAGAGCAGAGTTACCAGATGCTTTTGAATGTGAGGGAGTCCTGGTGTGGCACTGTAGGATAAGCACTGGACCACAAGGTCATTTCAACAACTAGGTTGATGGTTCAAATTCATCAGCTACTCTTCAGAAACCCTATAGAGGGCAGCTATGTATGAGTCAGAACCAACTTGGCAGCACTTAACAAGAAGCCTTGTGTTAAGTGCTTAATACACATCATCAAGTCACACCGATCTGGATTCAAATTGTGATTTCTTAACCTATTAGTTGCATGACCTTGATTTCCAAGCTCAGATTCTTCATGATTTCTGAATATTAAAATGCTGTATGAATTTGAAATATTAGAATAGCTTCCCTTTGTTCTTCTATGAGGCTCTCACATCTGCTTTGATTGAGAGATGTGTTATCTGTCCTGTGCTAACAGAAGATTAGGAGACTTTGTAGCATCATAATTAAAGAACCTAATTGAAGTTGAGGAATCTGAGTCATTGGGTGCCATCCTGGGGCCACAGGACCTTCAGCTGAGCTCATGCACAGATGCTATTAGCTCCCAAAGCCCTTCCATCCCATTCTTCTTCCTCACCAGGTCTTTTTTTGTTTTTCTTCAGCCAATCATCATTTTAGATGCAGCTCACTCCCAGGGCAGCTTTAATTAATGAGCCAGGTTTCTGGCATTGATAAGAATTGCTAGGTTAAGGTCGAGTGTAGAGGGCAGCTTTCATTAAATACACTAAATGTGGTTGCAATTTGAAATTATATAGTCTCCCTTCCTGAACTGCAGCTTTATTACAATAGAAGTGAGGGCCTTCCACATACAAAGAAAACAGCAAATAGACTGCATGAGGAGATGCTTATTTTTACCCCATCTGTTAAAACAAAACAGTGGCTCTGCTTGTTTACCTTGGCAGGACTGAGTGCTATCCTTACAGATGGTCTACTAAAGGGACTCTCCAAACCTTGATGTCCCTGACCTGTACTAGTGACAGCCAGCTCTGGGTAAATTAGATGATGCTTTGTGATCCAAAACCCTAAAATAGATTCATAATAACATTTTATTTGTTTAAAATATTTTATACCCTCTAAGATTGAAACTCAAAGGGAACAACACATAAGCAGGTATATAAGCTTGTTGGTGACCACATTGGTCTACTGGTGAGTGGAAGAGGGGGAAAGGCAGCAATGAACAAATGGGCTGAGTTCAACCATATTCCATAGACTCCTGTTGACCTGAAGATGAGAGAGAGAAGAGGAAGGGCTGGTTGGTCCAAAGTGTGGTGAGATCTGGGGACACCTGAACCCATGGATAAGGACATACCACAGAGGGCTAGAGCTGAGAGTGAAGCATCCAGCTAATATGAAGTGAGTGGAGACACACAAGAACACCCAAACTTGCAGATAGTACCCATTTGACCTAGCCTCAATGGCTTGATAATCAGAACTCGACTAGAGGAAGATAGAAAAAAAAAAAAAAATTAGATAAAGGAAATGAGGGTAAATTGCTACAATTTGATGAACTTGACCTATACTCATGGAGGTAGTAGCTCAAAATACCAACAGAAGGGAAAAAGAAAAAAAAAAAAAGTCCTTCCTTTGTTACAACCCCCGTGGTGTTGGCAACTCCTTCAGAGCAACTCTGGTGGCATTTCTTGGTGCATGGGCGGGGGCATTCTCTTCTCTGCACTCAAAGGACCAGCCAAGGAGCTGTTGCTACCCTGAGAACAAAGGGCGCCAAGGCAGACCCTCGTTCTAGGGGTGACTGTCTACTAACTGCTCGCTCGCTGGTGAGATTTCTCACCATTTGAACCCTCTTCTCCTGGGCAGAGACCCACCACAGATCCCCATCTCTAAGGGAACCAAGTGGGTGAAGGAACAACTACTCTTGGACTTCTGAACTGTGGGACTCTGAGGGAAATAGGGGAAGTTGAAATTAACTCCCATCTCCAAGCACTGGGAAAAGTGGCCAACCAAGTGTCTCAATGGTTTATTGAGAGGTTACCTGTCAGTTTGTTTTCCCCTATGCACTCTTTTAGCCCAGGTGACGTGGTGTGGGTGAAGGACTGGAACTTAACCCCACTGAAACCCAAGTGGAGGGGACCACTGACTGTCATCCTGAGCACCCCAACAGCAGCCAAAGTTGAAGGAATCCCCACCTGTATCCATCACAGCTAACTGAAATGAGCCGCCCAACCCAACCAGTGAGATTATGATGCAGATCCCGAGCAGCTCACCTGAGCCACACTAAAACAACAGACAACATGCTCTGCTTCAGTCACAAACCAGGAGCTGGCTGATCTATGCATGACCAAGCATGAGAACGTCCACTGTGGGACTCATTTTAATTGGACTTTGGGTTGTGGGAAAGGGAAAGGATGTGTGTAATCTATGCACCCACACCACCAAGGTGGGCCAAACAGTGACCACCACACTACTTTTCTGTAGCTATTATGAATGTGAGGGCACCCTCATAGGTTGTTGTTGTTAAGTGTCATCTAGTCGATTTCGACCCATAGCGACCCAGTATAGGGTTTCCGAGGAGCAGCTGGTGAGCTTGAACTGCCTACCTTGCAGTTCAAATGGCTTTGCAGTCTGACGCATTAACCCACAGCGCCACACCAGGACTCCTAGGTAGCTGCACCTATAACCGCTGCTCCAAACCCCATGCAGGGCCAGGAATCTGTTCTTAGGACATAGCACAGTCGTTAAATGTATCCTTGTGTTATGTTTGTGAAGGCACCCTAATTGGGGATCAGTGGCCATGGGAAGCAAAAGAACTGCTTCCCCATGAAGTCATTAACAGTACCCAGGGACCACAGAGCTCCTCAGACCCTATTTGGGTCTTAAAAACCTCAATTATAAGATAAGATTGCTTCACCAGATGAGGCAAAAATTTCACCGTTCCCACAGGTCAATCTAACTTAGGTTAATAATAGAACAGGAACTGTATAATGAAACCTCAAAAAGTAGTGAGTGGTGGGAAAATGCCTCAGCCAAAAAGAATCCCCTCCAGTCCTTCCCCACATTGAGTGATTATTGAAACAATATAGGAAAAATAGGAGGCTGAAGGGCACTCACAGGTCTCTGTTGGATCTGTGGAAACTGGACCTACTCATACCAACCTGATCAGTGGACTGGAAGCTGTCTCCTGGGCACCATAAAACCTTTCTTCCTGCTACTGTTGAAACAAGGTGAGGCTCTAGGATATCCAGTATAATCCTCCAGTTCCCTCAGTAAACAGAACATACAAATCGGGAACTGGAAAGATAATAAATGGCCACCTAAAAATATAATCCAATTCTAAGGGCTGGCCACCTGGCCAGAGAATGAGCCTTAGGGCACCGGACCTCTATTTACATACTAAATCACATAATTTGGCTTCAAGCGGTTGTTGAAATTATTACAAACAAAATGTCTCAAGCCCTGTCTTAGGCCAGCAGCAAACAAAAATCAAAAATGCCATCTACTAGAACCGATTAGTTCTAGATTACATGTTAGCATAAGAAGGTATGGAAAGTTTAATCTGACCAAAAGTTATTTACAAATAGAAGACCAAGGACAGGCTGTGGAGGACATTGTAAAAAAGATCCCCAAACTAGCTCATGTTCCCATGCAAACCTGACATGGATGGAGTTCAAAATCATTGTGAGGGGGGCTGGTTCTGAGCATTTGTTGTTGATGTTATGTGCCATGGAGTCAGTTCTGACTCATAGCAACCCTGTACAGGGCTTCCGAGGCTGTCAATCTTTCCGGGAGCAGAAAGCCTCATTTTTCTCCTGTGAAACAGCTGGTAGTTTCGAACTGCTGACCTTAAGGTTCACAGCCTGATTCATAACCACTACGCTACCAGAGCTCCATTTGGAGGATTCAAAACTCTAGTGGGAGGACTTCTGATCATCATAGGGGGATGTCTACTCATTTCAAGCATCCTTCCACTGGCTAATCAAAACTCTGAAAAGCATGGATGAAACCATGATAGAAGAGAAAACTACCTCCCACATACTTTGTCAAATTACCTATCAGGCTGGTACCAATGACCTAGAAAATGTCATCCAGAAAAGTGAGGCCTACTAGTTCGCTACCTAGCTATTTAAGCCTCAAAGGGGGGAATGAGGCAGGCAGATCTGCAGAAGCAGGCACAGGACCTCATGACCCCAAACCCACACCTCATTCCTGGAGCAGAGTTCACATTCCAGGAACTAAGCATCAGACCACCCCAGCCTCAGGCGACTG
>NW_006408557.1:3762087-3771513 GCF_000296735.1 Chrysochloris asiatica
AAAACTTTAAAAAAAAATTTATAATTTATTTGGTGGTGGTGGTTGTGTGTCATGGAGTCAGTTCCAACTCAGAGCAAGTCTGTATAGGGTTTCTGAAGCTATAAATCATTATGTGAGCAGAAAGCCTCATCTTTCTCCAGCTACAAATTATTTACATATATTTAAATAGTTACATTTTTAAAGTCCAGTGAGTGAAACCACAGATACTACTAGAGTGAATTGGCAAAGATCATCAAATTCTTTAATGATACATAAACACGGAAATACAACTGTCACAAGAAAACCAAGTATCAGTGCTGCTAAGTCAGTTGTAAAATAGCAATTTTTAAAAACAAGTAAAATTGTGCCAAAATACGTTTTATTTAAGCATATATCCTTAGGTTTAACTCTACTCTAGACTCATTACAATGCACAACTATAGTAACTAAATGTTATTGCTGTTAGTGATGGTGAGTGGACCCAGGCTCACTGTGACTTTATGTAGAACAGAACTAAATGTTGCCCCATCCTGCACTATCTTTAACATTGTTGAGTCCTCTGTGGTGACCATTGTGTCAATCCATCTCATTGAGAGTTTCCTGCTCCTTCATTGGTCCTCCACATTATCAAACATGATGTCCTTTTCCATGGATCAATACCTTCTGATGGCATATCCACAGCAAATGAGATAACTGTCCTAGTCTGAAAGTTCCACTGAAATCTTTCCATCATGGGTGAGGTGAGCCTATGGTATTTGAAATAAAGGTGGCATAACTTCAGCATCATAGCAACACAAAAGCCACCATGGCATGACAAATTGGCAGGCAGATGGGTGATAACTCAACACTAAACCACAGCAGGCCCCTGCACATGAAATGGAGAGGCAGTTATGACCACCACTAGCCAGGTAGCTTCAGTGATGAAGGTCACTGTTTTGGTCTAATCCTAAATCAAGGGATTGCTGAGTAAGAGCAGATCTTATATAAAAGGGATGTCACCTATCCCTGCAAGTTCTGATTTGAAGAATTTTTGTCCCTTCGTGGCCCAACCACAAGGATCTTGTATTTTTTTTCCTGTTTATTATTATTTTTTTAAGTTAGAATTTTCCAAAGTGATTGTGTTTAACAAATTCATCAACTCTGGATTAGATCCTAATCTTAATTTTTAAAATCATTTTCTCAAGTCTCAATGTTTCAGGCAGGAGCATACAGTTAGTAGAGAGACTTAACCTAAATACTGTACACCTCAACTGTTTCCACCTCAACAACATCGTTACTTTATTTAAAAGCGTTTATGGTGAATTGAGTGAAAGTTTATAGGGAAGATCATTAAAAGTTTTGAACAAATCATAGGTTGTTTCATTGCAATGATTAAAATCCCCTCCATGTACCATCAGTTAACAATATTTACCTTTATTCACCCTCTCTCTCTTTTTTTTTTTTTTTTCGATGTACGTGTACCACCCAGAAAATATATATTCATTTAAATGTCCAAAGGGCACCTTTTGCAAACCAGCCTCCTGCTCACAGGCACAGAGCCTTTCTCATTCCATGGGCTTAGAGTCCTCACCTGCTCTGTCTCTCTATGCCATTGTTTCTGCCTTCATGTCTGCTGCCACCCCTTTTCTGGTTAAGATCCCAGGCTCCACTCATGTTCATCCCTCTTAATGGTCCTAGGGTCTTCTGTTCCTGATATGAAAGATTAACTTCTAGTTTCACATCTTACACATTTACAGTTGTACTAATCACAATTAGTCCTGATAACAATTACTCACAACTGAATTGTAAAATCATATCCCCAGCATCCCCCATCCGCTTTGACCAGACCCATCTTGACAAGAGGGAAACTATTCAGTGGAGATTCTACCTTACTCTCCTTGTTCTGAAGCTAAGCACACTCATGGCAGCTTGTAAGCCAGCCACTTTGTGCCTTTATGCCCCCCAATTTTGATATTCAATGTCTAAATTGTCCATCCTTATCAACCCAGTGTACTGAGGAGGCAAGCTTGATCCCTGATATGAAGAATCTTTCCCTTTCAGCTGGAATTTTTAGCAAAGATTTGAGCAAAGATGAATTTTAAGCAAAGATCCAGTTCATGAAATCATAGCAATTTACATTTGCTTCTGGTCAGCAAGCCATCCAAGCTTGGTCAAATGGGAACTGTCAGCAAGTTTAGGCATTCTCACATGTCTCCCCTGACTTTGCACCAGCTGGAAACTTCACTCTTAATTCTAGTCCCCAGTGGCTAGGTCAATGTCCATGGGCTCAGGAGTTCACACATCTCCCTAAACTTCAGACCAACCAGCCCTTCCTTCTGTCTCTCATCTCAGTGTCAATGGGTCTCTATGGAACTCAGTGAAACTCAGTCTATGTCTTCATTGTTGCATTTCCCTGACTTCCACTCACATGTAGACCAGAGCAGTAACCAGAAAGCTTACAAGCCTGCTTGTATACAACATCATTGGGAAAGAGGGCTTTCCTGACTATAAAATGAAACTAGTTTCTAAAAGGACAGATTTGGGAGGAAAGCAACTAAGTCAATACACTATGGCAGGTAGTAGTGGTGGTTGTGTGTCATCCAGTTACTTCTAACTCAAAGTGACCCTGTATAGGGTTTCTGAGGCTGTAAATCTTTATGAGAGCAGAAAACTTCATCTTTCTTTTTCGTGCAGCTGGTAGATTTGAACTGCTGACTTTGCAGTTAGCAACCAAACTCATAGCTCATTATGCCACCAAGGCTAATTACAGAGATGTAGAAGATCATTGGACATTTCAGGGAGGTTGAAGCAGGGTCCTAAATGAGGAACAGCAGGAGAGACAAGAATGGGAATAAAGAGCATGTAAATTGTTTTTGTCTTCTCATGCTTGACCCTAGACTGACTAGATGGGATTTGGAATTCATAATACAATTCAGTGAAGATGTTTAAACTTCTACACACAATACTGGTCCCCACAGGTGATAGTAAACAAAGAAAAAAGCTAAGGGGACAGTAAACAAAAATAAGAATCCCCATAGAGCTCATCATGATCAAGACATTTACTGCAGGACTCATGGCAAAAACTCTCTGTGTATTCTTCCAGCGTTCTCCAAAGCATTCTGTACACTTGGGCTTAAATTAAAAGCATACTATGATATACTTTTTCTCCATGGCTGAAATAATAATAACTCACACCACTGAGCCTTTAAAAAGGGCCAGGCATCAGACTAAATACTTTCCATGCAATATCTTATTGAATTCGCATAACAAATATTGAAAATCTTTTTGTTAATATCAGCAATCAAAGTTGAGGGAACTGAGCCCCCATTTACCAAAGGTCACACAGATGGCAAGGGTGAAGGTGGGAACTTTATAAAGCAGTCCATTTCTGTTGCCCTGTGATGTTCTGTTGGTTGGACAGCCTTGCCCAATCTCTTCTCTTCTGCTAAAATGAATGTATACACATTTGTCATTTGGCATAAAACTTCCATCATGAAGTCAGATTCCATCTCTTTTTCCTCTCTACTATACCAATTTACTTGTACCACTAATAAGATAAATCCAAAGCTGCCTTTTATAATTAATTGGTCATTTAATTAGTTAAATATATGTTAAAAATAAATTACAGTGCGGTCAACTCTGATTCCACATAGTCATATCTGTGGTGTAGCAAATTACCTAATGTCTCTTCTAGTCATAATCTTTAATTCCCACCAGATAATGTTTCTTCTCTGCTGGGTTTGGGTAAAAGAAGGTGAGAGAAGATACTGATCGGATGATATGATTCAACTGTGGAGGTTAGCAGACTTAGTTGTAATTGTAAAAACCTGAAACTCTAGCATGGATATAAAATGGACCCTCTCAGAAACAGGAGGGGGATTTCATTACTATCAAAGAAGAACCAAGAATGGAGCTTGTCCTTTGGACCCGAAAATAACCTGTGCTTTGAACCTCCTTAACTCAGAGACAGAAAGCTGTGACAGCAGAGAATGGCAGAGAAGCAGCAATACATAGCACAAGACAGAGCAGTGGTATTTCCAGACAGGGAGCAAGTGAAGCAGAATGACTTTGGTCAGTAAGCTTCCTTGTAGAGTGGGTACCTCCAGGCACTTAAGTGGAAGAAGCTAGGTTTGCTGACTCTTGGAGTTAGAGCTGAGTACCTTCAGAGTGAGAATTACGGTGCAGCCGTGTGTCCTATGGGCATTTATCAGCTGCTGACTAGAACAATTGTGCCCTGAGCATTTCTGACTCCAAATTGTAACATGTTAACTTCCTTATTAAACCCCATAACTGAGTATGGCATCTGACTCCTGTGTGACCATTGCAATGTATTGTCGAACCCATTTAAATAGAGAGGGCTATAGAGCTCTGGTAGCACAGTGGTTACGAATCGGGCTGCAAACCTCAAGGTCAGCAATTCGAAACTACCAGCTGTTCCATGGGAGAAAGATGAAACTTTCTGCTCCCATAAAGATTTACAGCCTCGGAAACCCTGATTCGAAACTGCCAGCTGTTCCATGGGAGAAAGATGAAATTTTCTGCTCCCGTAAAGATTTACAGCCTCGGAAACCCTGCACAGGGTCACTATGAGTCAGAACCGACTCCATGGCACATAACAACAACATAGGAGAAATGGCTGGTGCTCCCTTTTTTCTTTTTTGCACTGAGGGTCTTTCTCTGATCCTCTATTTATTAAGCATGGTGTCCTTCTCCAGGGACTGGTCCCTCCTGATAGCACCCAAAAAACTTGAAATAAAGTCTTGTCACCTTTGCTTCTAAGGAACATTTTGGCTGTACTTTTCCTAAGACAGATTTGGGCATTCTTCCGGCCATCCATTATATAGTCAGTATTCTCCAACACCAGAATTCAAATGCATCCATTCTTCAGACTTCCTTATTCATTGTCCAGCTTTCACACACATATGAGACAACTGAAAATACCATGGCATGGGTCAGGCGCCCCTTAGTCCTCAGAGTGACATCTTTGGTCTTTAACATTTTAAAGAGGTGTTTTGTAGCAGATTTCTTACATGTAGGCGTATATAATCATGGGTTCAAATCGAGCTCTGTCACTTTCTGTGCAGCAATTACTCATGAGTTGTCTAACCATCAGTTGATTATTAACCATCAATAAACCATCAATTTATCACATCTATTTCCCTGCTATGTCCCTGCTGGAGTCCTGGTGTGGTGCTGTGGGTTAATGCGTTAGACTGCAAGGTCTGTTTGAACCAAAAGGTCAGTGGTTCAAGCTCACCACCTGCTCCTCAGAAACCCTATAAGGATCGTTATGAGTTGGAACAGACTCAATGACACACAACAACAACAACAACATCACACAGGTGTGATAAAACCAAGATTGAAAGACTTATTGTAAGATTCCATTAAATGTTCAAATTAAAATAACTTTTTTTCTGATAATTTGTCTCAGTCAATTGTCAGTCTCATGAGGGGAGGTTCCATTTTATAGTCATATCTCTTCCTTTCCCACTATTTCCATAAGTCTGCCACCTGAAGAGATCTGATTGGCTAGAAAATAAAACCAGAGGTAGGGATGTGGAGAGGGTAAGAAGAACACCTACATGCTATTCCAAATCATTGTTTCCTGAAGGAGAGTCACTTGAATGTGGTAATATTTGTCCCAGCGATATACATTACTTTATTGTATATTTTTCTTCACATCTACTCATTTGCCCCATTCATACTATTACTATTACTTTATATTTCTTCACGACTACTAATTTTAATAAAATTTTATTATGAAAAATTTCAAACATAGGAATGAATTTAAAGAATTTTACAGTGAATATCTATATGCCTATTACCTGGGTTCTACCATTATTACATTTGCTTTCTCACTATCTGTCTATCCCTCTGTTTTTCTATCAATGCATCTTATTTTTAATACACTTATAAGTTGCAGACATCTGTATGCTTTTTTCCCTTACTACTTCAGCATGCATATTATTAACTAGCATTAAATATCCTTTACAATGTTTTATTGCTTGTTGAAAGTGAAGAGGAAGTGAAGAGGACTTGAAACATTTACTTATGAAGATCAAAGAGCACAGCCTTCGATATGGATTACATCTCAATGTCAAGAAAACAAAAATCCTCACCACTGGACCAATAAACAATATTCTTATCAATGGAGAAAAGACTGAAGTTGTCAAGGACTTCATTCTTCTTGGATCAACTATCAACACTCGCGGAAGTAACAGTCAAGAGATCAGACAACGTATTGCATTGGGCAAATCTGCTGCACAGGAACTTTTTAAAGTATTGAAGAGCAGAGATGTCAGCTTGAGGACTAAGGTGCGCCTGACCCAGGCCATGGTGTTTTCAATAGCCTCATATGGATGCGAAAGCTGGACAGTGAATAAGGAAGATCGTAGAAGAATTGATGCCTTTGAGTTGTGGTGTTGGAGGAGAATACTGAAAGTGCCATGGACTGCCAAAAGAACCAATAGATCTGTTTTGGAAGAAGTGCAGCCATAGTGCTCCTTGGAGGCCAGGAGGGCTAAGCTTCGTCTCTCATACTTGGGACATATTGTCCGGAGGAAACAGTCGCTGGAGAAGGATGTCATGCTGGGTAAGGTGGAGGGTCAGAGAAAAAGAGGAAGACCCCCAATGAGATGGACTGGACAGGTGGCATCATTGATGGACTCAAGTGTGGCAGCAGTAGTGAGGTTGGCCCAAGATAGGACATTGTTTCGTTCTGCTATGCATGGGGTTGCTATGAGTCAGTTCCGACTCGATGGCACCTGACAACAACAACAACAACGTTTTATGTAATATTTATACAGAATGAAATGCAAATATGGTAAGTGTACTATTTGATGATATTGACTCACATTCAAGACATATACCATTACTATCACCAGGAAAGTCCTCTCATGCCCCTTCTCAGTCAATTCCCACACCATCCCAAGAGAAGACAACTGTCCTGATGTTTTTACTAACATTGCTGTTAAATGCTGTCGAGTTGGTTCTGGCTCATAGTGACCCTGTATAGGGTTTTCTGAGGAGCAGCTGGTAGATTTGAACTGCCAATTTGTGGTTCAAACCAACCTTTCAGTTCAGTACATTATCCTTAAGTGCCACACCAGGATTCCTTACTAACATTACATATAATTTCATTGTACATAACTACCAAAACTTCATGTACAATGAAATTATATAGTAAATATTTTATTTTAAAAAGTTTTTTAAAGTAACTTTCTAAAACTAAGTGTAAGTAAAACAGTATCATTTGCCAAAAAGTTGTTAATATTCAGTACCATCAAATCAGTTTCAATTCATAGAGACCCTGTGTAGGTTTCCAAGGAACAACTATTAAGTTTGAACTGACAACCTTGTGGTTCAAATCGACCTTGTGGTCCAGTGCTTTAACCTACAGTACCACACCAATGTAGTGATGTACCACTGTGGTTTTCAGAGTGTGGTCCAAGATCCTTATAGGTCTGCAAGGTCAAAATTATTTCCTTATAATCCTAAAATGCTATTAGTCTTTCTCTCTCACATTAGTCTCATGAGGGACTAGTGGAGTTTGCCAGAGACTACATGATGTATGACATAACACTTTAAGTACAAAAGCAAATATGATATGCCAGCTCTCTTCTATTAGTCTAGACATGAAGAGATTTGAAAAAATACATATGAAACAATGTCATTCTCCTCACCAAACTTTTTGTTTGAAAAATATAGGTTATTTAAAAAAAAATGTTATTTATGTTAATATGTAATAGATTTAATACTATTAATATTTAAACTTTCCCCCAATATTAATTTAATTATATTAAATTTAAGTTACAAGATGGAGTTATAGATTGAATTGTGTCCCCCCCGCCAAAAAAAAATGTGCTGAAATCTTAAACTCTATTCATAGAGATAAGGAGCTCTGGTAATGTAGTGGTTATGAATCAGACTGCTAACCTCAAGGTCAACAGTTCAAAACTACCAGACGTTCTGCAGGAGAAAGATGAAGCTATCTGCTCCCATAAAGATTTACAGCCTCAGATACCCTGTACAGGGTGACTATGAGTCAAAACGGACTCCAAGGCACATAACCAACCAACCAACATTCCCGTAGATGTAATTCTATTTGGAAATATGGTTTCTTTGTTGTGCTAATGAGACCATGTCAGTGTAGATTGTAACTTACACTTAATCACGTCTGAGTTATAAAATGAGCAAATTAAACACATAGATAACATGACTCAGCAATCCTACTACTTGGTATATATTCTTAGACAGAAGAGCCATGACATAAACAGATACGTGAACACCTATGGTGTCCTAGTGTGGCACCGTGAGTTAGTAGGATGGACTGCAAAGTCAGTTTGAATTGCAAATTTGGCAGTTCAAACTCACCAACTGCTTCTTGGAAACCCTATACAAGGTCGCTATGGGTCAGAACTGACTCAATGGCATACAGCAACAATATTTTCTTTCAAGCACTAGTCACAATAGCAAAAGATGGAAACAGTCGCAGTGCTCATCAACAGAGGAATAATTAAACAAACTTTGGTACATATAATATTTGACAATGGTGAAGAATAATGATGAATATAAAAAACACCTCATAACATGGATGAACCTGGATGAACCTGGAAGACATTGTGCTAAGGGAAATTAGTCAATCACAAAAGGACAAATAATGTATGAGACAACAGTAAAAAAGGAGCTTAGATAGTGTAATGGATTATGAGCTGGATTACTAGCCGCAAAGTCAATAGTTCGAATCTACCAGTTGCTATGTGGGAGAAAGAGGAGACTTTCTGCTCCCATAAAGATTTCCAGCCTTGGAAACCCTATACAAGGTCACTATGAGTTAAAACTGACTCAGTAGCACACCACCACCACCACTATAGTAAAAAGTCAAGAAAAGCTTTTCATGCAAAACAAACATTCTATGATGGTTATCAGGGATGGGAGTAAAGGGAGAATTATTCACTGACTAGAGGATCGCTGTTAAATGTCATCAAGTTGGTTCCGACTCATAATGACCCTGTATAGGGTTTTGGAGACTGTAAGTTTTTGTGGGAGTATAAAGTCTCATCTTTGTCCAGCAGAGTGGTTGGTGGGCTTAAACCACTGATCTAGCAGTTTGCAGCCCAGTGCTAATCATACAATAGACACTTGGGTGACAGGGTAGACAAGAGGGAGATTGGTACAAGAAAGAAGAAGGTAAGGGAAGACACAGTGAAGGATGCAAGACTTAAAGGGAATAGAAGTACATAATGTCAGCTGATGGTAGATGGAGGAGATTGTAATCATTAAAATGAAGCAAAGTGTATGATTCGTTGGATGTAAGACTAATGATCTCTGTAAAACTTCACTCAATTCACAATAACAAGTTTTGGGGAAAAAGAGCAGATTAGACACATAAGTGTACCATATAGGAAAGACAAATGCCATGTCAGGATCTTGAAGAACCAAGGACCCCTGCCCACTGAGTTTACCCGTG
>NW_006408557.1:3772643-3774313 GCF_000296735.1 Chrysochloris asiatica
TTGGAGGCACTGGAAAGTGGTGATACCTCTGCTACCCTGCCTTTGAAACTGCACAAGCTTCACTGACAAATGGTAGAGCCAACCTCTTATTGGGTGAGCAGACACTTGGGAAGGTTGATTGGAAGCTGATTTTTAAACGAAACCTATTTTTGTACTTTTTTTTAATTAGAAGAAAGCTTTGAGTATAAGATTTAAGTCAGCTTTTTGGAAAAAACAACAGCAACAACAACAAATCAGGCTATAATTCTAAACTGCAGAGAAAGCAAATTGATCCTGAAAGAGGGAAAACCCTTCAAATGTATCTTCTTCTCTCAAAGTCAACATAGAGTTGTTCATATTTAGTCCTATTTGCTCTGAAGTCTTTTTAAGAAAGTGTCCCTGGCTCTTGCATTGAAATAGCCTTCCTATTTATCCCATGAAAGGAAAAAGGACCAAATTTCTGGCTTATTTGGTATTGATGCATTTCTAAACTGTGCTTATAGTTCATTCCTATTCTTTAGTTTTACTTGAAAAATCATTTTCTTAGCATTAAAATAGATTAAGCTGTGCTTTGTTTTGTTTCCCTTCACTCCTTTACACTTTTAGCCCCAAATGCAAGGCCAACAGCAGCTTTAAAGACACCACCCCACGTGGTCTATTTTTGGTCTCTCTTCCTTGATGATAAATAGTTTCAGTCAGTGAAACTTGGAGATATTCACCTGGTATCCTTGATAAGGTGACATATGTCACAGGAACTGAGAAGCCATCTCTTTCACATGAACCCAAGATCTCCAGCTAGGCTTTATTTCAAATAAGACTGATGAGAACCAGCTTCTTCAAATACAAATGAAAGCCTTCTCTTGTCAATCTGGCAAGGTGAATTTTTGTGAAGGTGAGTGTTCTCCCTGACAAGGACATAAAAGAGAAAGAACAGGAGCTTTAATTATAGACAGGTTCTATGTTGGGCAAAACTTCTGACTAAGTGCCATCTACTAAGTGAGGAGGGAATCTTAAGAGAAGTCAACTCAGGGTCTTTTTCAACTTTAGTTATCTCAACAACTAAAGTTACTAGAGATATAAAATCAATGTTGATTGCTTTTGAAGCCAAGGTCAAGAGCATCGCTGGCAAAGGACCGAAGAAGGAGAAAACATGGGAAGCAAAAGGGTAGGCAGAGTGTGCTCCAAAGTTCTCCTCTAAGCCCCTCTTCATCTTTCCATTCCTTTTCTACTTCAGCTTCCCTTAACCTCCATCACTCCTGGGAAAATCTGCTGGAGATGGGAACGTTTTTAAATTCCCAGAGGAAAATCTTAGCACAGAAAGAAGCTCAAACATAATACCCCATGATGGTGTAGCTAGCACGAAAACTTGAGGAACAGAAATTGCCAGTGATGATTTTAAATTATTTGCCTTGGAGAGTATATGGCAGAAGCTCCCTCTTCCATCCAGTATTTCAGGAAGTCCCCAGGTTATGAACATCTGACTTATGGATAACTCATAAGATTTGCCTTTTAATGTTGTGTAAATTTGCCCTCAATTTGAGATGAGAGAACTATCAACTTATATTAACAAATTTCTTCATTATAATCATCTTCACTTGCTACATGTGCAGCTTTTAAATAATTGAAAAGGATTTAAGCCTTTTCTTGCACTAAAACCCAAACCAAGCATTTCCATCTCATGGATTCCAACT
>NW_006408557.1:3774638-3795254 GCF_000296735.1 Chrysochloris asiatica
AACTCAACAGCACTTAACAACAGCAACAAAAGCTAAATTAAAAACATACGCTTCTCTTTGGATTCACCTACTAGTTCACTTAGGAATGGATCTTGTCAGTAACCCAGAGACTGCCAGTATTCAGTAAAATCTATTAGGTAACTGTTGCTGTTGTGAGAAGAGATCCTTTAGGGAAACTCAAAGGTGTAATAAGGACTTTTGGCAAGATGGTGGACTAGGCAAACAGGCTACACATATCCTGTACAATAACGATAATGGGATTCCAAATGAAGCAAATACAGATAATCCTGGAACCCTGAATTTCAGAGGAAAAGAGGGTGCTGGATTGAATACTAACAAGGAGAATAAGCTGAAAAGAGTGGTGACAGAGGAGAGGAGACCAGTAGGTGAACTTTCAACTGGCCTGATGAAGCCATCTTGAATTTTTATAAGCAAAATTGGATCCAGGCAGCATCATGACAGCACAGATGTATACCTGTGGCAGGCAAGAAAGGTATAATTCTCTCTTGTTTCCCACATTCTCCTTGGTGACCAAAGAATTGGCTAGCCCCCACCTCACCCATCCCCTGCACAACCCTTACTCTACCAGAGGTCGGTGCTACACCATTGTGAATCAGGCACCAGATGTACCACACCTGTATCTGGAGATGCAGGAACTCCACCTCTTCAGACCAGCAGAATGTTCAGAGCCTGTCCCTGGACAACCCTAGGTCACCAGGAACTTCCATAACTAGTTTCCTTAAGCTGTCTACTGGACCTTATGAAGACACTGGGAATAAAGACCCTGACCTTAGTCACCATTAGGGTCTTCATTAACTACGTTCAGACTAAGTGTCCTGACCATCAACAACACCTAGAACCACAGGAATTCCATCTAAGATCAGGAACACCACCCTCTCTTCTCTTCCCCTCCCCTCCCACCTTGTGAGCTCCTTGACTGGCTGAAGATGTTGTTGTTGTTGTTAAGTGCTATCGAGTCGGTTCTGACCCATAGCGACCCTGTGCAGGGTTTCCGAGGGTGTAAATCTTTACGGGAGTAGAAAGCCTCATCTTTCTCCCACAGAGTGGCTGGTAGTTTCGAACCGCTGACATTAAGGTTCGCAGCCCAATTCGTAACCACTACGCTACCAGAGCTCCTTGGCTGAAGATGTTAACCCTTACCAATTACCAAGTACCCTTTCCCCCCAAAGTTCTCTCCTCTCTGGGTCTGGCCTGGCTCTACTTTTTCCCTTTTCTTTTTTCTTTCCTATTCTCTCTCCCTTCCCCTGATTTTTATCCCTTTTTTCTGTTTTCCTTTTACTTCTTCTGTTTTTCTTTTCTTTTCTCTTCTCTTATAATTTTTTTCTTCTTGGTTTTTCTTTACTATTCTTTTATCTCTTTTTCTTTTCTTCTTCCTACTCTTAGTGGGACATAGGCTTAATGGGTAAATTGTCCATCAATGAGTGGAAGAATGGATAAACACAAATGGAATACTATGCAATGTTGAAGAATAACAATGAGTCTGCTAAGCACCCATAACATGGATGACCTTCGAAGACATTATGCTGAGTGAAATTTGTCAATTACAAAAGAGAAAATATTGTATAAGCAACTATTGTAAAGTCCTGAAAAAGTTTTCACACTAAAAGAAGCATTCTTTAATGGCTACCAGGAGTGGGAGGGAAAAGGGAGAAATTAAAAGATTAGAGGATAAACCAGTGTTAACTTGGGTGAGGGGGAAGGCAATATACAATAAGAGAGAGGTTGACAGAAGATTGATGAAGACATGGGAACACAGTGGAAGGAGCTCAAGTGCTAAGGCACCAGGGGTAAATACTGTTATACACAATCTTGCAAAAGCACCGATCTACTGGTCGACACTTGGATAGAAATGTATGCTGAACAGGTGTGGGAGGAAGACTGGAAATATACCCACAAATATTTAAAAGTATGACAGATGTTACAGAGGAAGTGTGGGAATATGCCCACAAATATTTGAAAGTTTGACAGAGGATATTTGTATATGGACATATCTTTGCAGGAGTCCTTGTGTGGCACTGTAAGATTAGCACTGGACTGCTAACTAGAAAGTTGGTGGTTCAAACCCACTAGCCATTCCTTAAGAATCCTTTACAGGTCTCAGTGAGTCAGAACTGATTCGATGACACTTAAAAACAACAACATGCCTTTGCTACAAACTACAGGAATGTGGTAGACCATACAAGGAACAAAGTTACGAAAATTTAGATATTACCAAGCACATTGAGGAAATGAGTTATGGACCTGGGGGCTCAGGACCTTAGTCTGTGGGGTCAACTGTCATAACATAGTGTAAAATGACAATGCTCAAAAGCCTACATTGGTGAGTAGCAACTTGGATCTTAAAAATTTATGAATGGCCATCTAAGGTACAACTATTGACATCTCCCTGAGGAAGATGAAAGTGATGAAAATTGAAGAGGCTTAGAAACAATTTGTCCAATGGACTAAGGGACCACATGAGCATCATTCTCCTTGACCCTGTGACCAAAAGAACTAGATGGCACCTGGCTATCAAAGAACTAAATGGGTGCCTGGCTATCACTGCCAACTATTCTGAAAGGGATCCCATTAGAAGGTCATGGATAGTGTGGGAGACCTATAACAAAACCAAAAATCATACAAACAACCAGGCTTACTTGTCAGAAAGAGCCTGGTGAAACCCTGAGACTATAGCCCTTAGTTGCCCTCCAAATCTGGAACTGAACTCAACCCATGTGGCTCAATATTCAGCCCAGCAATGTTGTCGTTTGGTGCTGTCAAGTCAGTGCCAAGTCACAGCAACCATATGTACAATAGAAACACTGCCGGGCCTGCACCATCCCCACAAGCATTGTTAAACTTGAGCCCATTGCTGCTGCCACTTTGCCAATCTATCTCAAGCATTTGATAGGTATGGGGGGGACAACAATATTAATGAGGTATGCACACCACAGAATGGGCCACCATTCAGGATCAGAGGGGCAGCAGCATTTAGGGAACAAAATTCAGAAGAGTTGGGAAACAAGGAGGAGTGGAAATGAGAAATACACAGAGAGAGTGAAATAGATGACGTTACATTGAGAGAACTGTAATCATTGAGATGAAACGGAGTGGATGATTTGTTGAAGGTAAAACTGATGATTTATTTTGTAAACCTTCCCTCAATTTGTAATAAAATGTTTCTTTTTAAACAAAGTTGTAATGAGACCTGTACCCAGGCTGTTGCCCAGAGACCACAGAAATAGCACTTGTGGACACAGAGAACAGATGAAGGGACAGCTGACCTTTGGGTGCAACTGCTAAAGCAATTAAGAGTGGCTGTCATACTCTCATTAGAGGCAACAATCTAAAGTTAAAATAGATAACAACTGTTTATCCTACATGCAGACAGCAAAGTGATAAGACTTTAGCTTCTCTTCATCTCTCCTCTCCCCAACTCCTTAGGTTTCCAGGTCCATAATACCCAAGAGGCAACAGGACAGATTTGTGAAATCAATCACACAGGTGAATTGCCCATCAGGGCAGCCAGCCAAATCAGAGAGCTTGATTTTCTAACTTGAAGTTAAATCACCTCACACATCTCTTAAGGTCGGAGTCATTATAGAGACAGAATGTTGCTGAAGTTGAGCCTGACAATGTCAGCGGGTCAGATTCATTGCTTCATCCCAGAGCCCAGTGAGAGAAAGCAGGGAAGAAAACCAGCAGACGACTTCAATGAACCACGGGGGAGAGGATATTCTATAAACCTTTGGGTTACATTCAATGGTGCTAAAGGGACTGAGAGATTTTTATAGGCAAAATATTTAGGAGCAAGATGTACCTTTTCTGAATTTGGCTCCCAGAAAACCAAACGCTCACCTTGGACTAAACCTCTATATTAAAACTGTTTCACATCTATTATGGCATTTGTTCCTTACAAGAGCCTGCCCTGTTCCTCTGGCTTGTACTGTTAAGTGATTTTCCCACACCAATAAATTGCAGGAGATTAAAGTAGAAATCAGCCCGAGTTAACAGGGGTCCATCTACAGTTATCAAATTTATGAACCTGCTGTACCTCACCTGGAAGACCCAATCCATTTTTTAAGATATTTTACATCAATTTTGTTTTGTTATATGAGCTTTATTTTCAGCTCAGTGACCTCTACAATGAATAAAATCACTTGTTCCGTTGATTTAATTTCGTTATTTTCAGTGGCTTTAAAGTAGTCATTCTCTAGCTTGGTTCATGATGGAATCATCTCGAGAGTTTCATTGTTGTTTTTAATACTAATGCCTGGGTTTCATTCCCTGGGATTTAAATTGATGTGGGATAAGACTTGGGCATAGAGATATTTTTAAATTTCCCCTGTTGATTCTAATGTGCAGAAAAGATTGACAGTCTCTGAATTAAGACAATGGTTCTTAAATTTAATATGGCTAGGAATCACCTATACAAAATGATAACACAAAGATTACAGGCCTCAGTCCAGAGTTTCTGAGTAAGTAGGTGCAGGATGGTTCTCCAAATCGCATAAATTCCTAAGTAATGTTGATGTTGCTGACTGGTTACCCTTTTGAGAATCACTAATTTCAAGTGTCACTGCAAACACTTTTCCTCCAGGTGCTTTTCACTCATTGATCTGGTTCCAAGGTGAGTGCTCCAAAAAGCTGACATTAAATGCAAATACTAAGTAAAAAGAGAGCCATATATCTGCCTTAGTCTCCATGGAATCTCTTGGGTTCTGCATCTTAATTTTATTTATGCTATGAGAAATAGGAAGCAGAGTCAATGTTTAGAAAACACTGATTTTCTGTTAATGGTTATGGACTTTTTAGCAATGTACAAATATGCAAGTGATGGTTGTACAACAGGATTAACATAATCAATGTCACAGAATTGTTCATGTAAAAACTGTCAAATTGGTACATGTGTAATATATATGAGGGGCTTCAAAAAGGTATGGAAATGTGGAAAACTGTATGGTGCTTCCTCAGAAAGTTGGAAATAGAACTATCATATGAACCAGCAATCCTTCTACATGTCATACATTCACAGGAAATAGGAGCCACTGTTCACAGTAGTAAAAAGATTGAGGTAACCTAAATGCCTATGAATGGAAGAATGGCTAAACAAAGTTTGGTACATATACACAATGGAATACTGTGCAATGTTGAAGAATAATGATAAATCTGAAAAATACTTCATAACATGGATGAACCTGGAGGATATCATGCTGAGTGAAATTAGTCAACCACAAAAGGACAAATAATATATGGCATTGCTTTTGTAAAAACTCAAAAGAAGGTTTTCATGATAAAAGAAACCTTCTTTGATATTTATCAGAGGGGGGAGGGAAGGGAGAGTAATTTACTGGCTAGAGGGTAGATACATGTTAACTCAGGTGACAGGAAGGCCAGTATACAAGAAAAGGGAGGTTGGCAGAAAAATGATGAATTGAAGACACGGAGGTATGCAACGGCTAAAGGGGGTTGTTGTTGTTGTGAAATGCCAGTCAAGTCGGTTCAGACCCACAGCGACCTTGTGTAGAGTTTCCAAGAAGCAGGTGGTGAGCTTGAACCGCCCACCTTGCAGTTTAAAAGGCTTTGCAGTCTGGTGCATTAACCCACAGCGCCACACAGGAGTCCACTAAAGGGGATGGTGGTAGTGGTGGTTATGTGCCATGGACTTATAGCGACCCTGTACAGTGTTTCCAAGGCTGTAAATCTTTACAGGTGCAGAAAGCCTCATCTTTCTCCTGTGGAACAGCTAGTAGTTTCAAACTGCTAACCTTAAGGTTTGCAGCCCACTTTGTAACCACTACGCTACCAGAGCTCCTTGCTAAAGGGGGTTGTTGTTGTTGTTATGTGCCGTGGAGTCGGTTCCAGAGAGAGGTAAATAGCAATATATCCACAAACTTGGAACTACAGTGTTCTGCAAGTAAATACATAAACAGAAATACAAGTTGAATGGGTATGGGAGGAAGAGTGGGACTATACCCACAAACATATAAGGATTTGAAAGGCTTTTTGTACATGGGTTTTTACCATTGCTGCAAACACACCTATGAATGTGGTAGAACACATAGTGGGTAAAGTTATTAAAATTTCTTAGATGTTATCAAATTAAAGGTAGACATTATCTTAAGGCAATGAGTTGCTGGGCCTGGGGGCTCAGGACACCATGGTCAATTGGTCTCACATAGTCCACAAAGACAATGTTCTGCATCCTACTTTGGTGAGTAGTATCTGGGATCTTAAATGCTCATGAGAGTCCATCTAAAGTGAAACTATTGGTCTCTTCATGTGTAGAAGAAAGAAGAGTGATGAGCACTGAAGATGCTTGAAATTAATTAGTCTACTAGACTAATGGAACACATGACTAGTCTCCACAATCCTGAGATCCACAACCAACTGCTCTGAAAGTGATCACATTAGAAGGTCCTGGATAGAGTGGGAGAAAATGTGGAACAAAACTTAAAATTATTTTAAAAATTAAAAAGACCAGACTTACTGGTCAGAGAGAGACTGGAGGAGTTCAAGAGTATGGCCATCTACCACTCTTCAGGTTTAGAAAGGAATCCAACCTCATGGCCTAATTTTCAGCCAAGCAAATAGGAAGGACAACACGTATGGCATACTCACCATGGAATGATCAATCATTCAAAATCAGAAGAGTAACATCTAATTAGGGACAAAGTTGAGAAGGGATGGGAAGGCACATACAATGGAAACAGGAAACACAGGGAGGAAGCAGAATGAGTGTTATTGCATGGAGGGAATTACAATCATTGAGATGAAACAAAGTGTGTAATTTGTTAAATGTAAAACTGATAATCTTGTCTGTAAACCTTCACTCAATTCACAATACAAAGTTTTAAAAGATAAATAAACACAATAAAGGATAATCTTTTCATTAAAAAAAAAAAAAGTAAAAATGGAACTAAAAGATAATGTAATTTTTCCACAAACGTTTTGAAATCCTCTTATATAGGAGCCCTGTGTAGCCCAGTGGGAATACAGTTGCTGCTTGTTAATCCTGACAAGTTCTAGCATTATCCTATTCTTGGGTCCTAAAGACATGGCACTTTTACAGAGACACATACACTACACTGAACTCCTTGGAAACTGGACTCCTAGAGGGAGGCAGTACTTGTGGCCCCATAGCAGCCAGATGACCACTATGACTGCTCAGTCAGTCAGAGTTGGAGAAGGGTCAAGGAAGACCACTCATCAGGGTTTTGGCAAACTGCTTTGCACCCACTCACATCTTTCCCAAGAGAGCTTGCCTCTAAATTCTGTGGCATAAGTTCTGCAAATGACTTTGTAGTGAATCTTAAGCCTGAACACTTAGATACAGATCCAACTTCAGGCAAAATTTGAAAGTAGACAAGACCAAACTTGAGTCTTCCCCTTTGCCTTACCCATGTTCCACCAGTATAACAACTAAGTTGCTACAATACCCTTTATTGCTACTATGTGATCCCATGTTGGAGGACATTTTAAACAAAGTGACTGATTGTACTGTAACATGTTACCACCTCCCAAAGATATGTTCTTTTCCAAAGAGGACAACTCAGATAGGCGATGCTTAACACAACAAAACATGTCTTTGCAGATGGAATACTGGATAGTTGATACTAAGCGGGAAACACTGCATTATTTAGATGATTGCTGGCTTCTTTGCTATCAAGCTCTTCCCTAGATTCCATATATTCATGCCCACTTTTCTACCACTTGTCAATCAGTTTGTTAAACTGTGGTGGCTGGTATATTACTGTGATGTTGAAAGTTATGCCACCAGTATTTCAAATGCCAGCAGAATCACTGGTTTCAGTGGAGCTTCCAGACTAAGACATGCTAGAAAGAAGAAAGGGGTGGTCCACTTGTGAAAAATTAGCCCCTCTAAACCTTATGAATAACAGCAAGACATTGAGAGTGTCAGAAGATAATAACCTCAGCTTGGAATGAACTCAAAATAGAACTTGGAAAGAGCTGCCACCTCAAAGGAGAGTCAACTTTAATAATGTGGATAGAGCAAATTGTGGGGACTTCCGTTTGCTGCCATGCGCTGACTCAAAAAGACACAGCTACAAATACCCATGAATAATCAGAACATGGAACATATGAAGAGTGAATATAGAAAAATGAGAAGTAGTCAAAAAAGTAATGGAACTCATAAGATTGATATCCTAGGCATTAGTGAGATGAAATCCATTGGTACTGGCTATTTTGAATCTAACAATAACATGATCTATTTTACTGAAGAGAACTAGCATCACATTCATTGTAAAAAAAAAAAGAACATTTCAAGATAAAGTCTGAAGTGCAACACTGTCAGTGATAGGATAGTATTCATATACCTGGAAAGGTCAGTTAATACATGAAGAAACCTAAAGACCTTTAAAAAAAACAGGAAAGAAAGAAAAGACCAAAATGGATATCAAAGAGACTCTCAAACTTGTTCTTGAACATAGAATAGCTAAAGCAAATGGAAGAAATGATTAAGTAAAAGAGCTGAACAGAAATATTTAAAGGACACCTAGAGAATACAAAAGGAGCTCTGGTAGCGTAGTGGTTACAAATCAGGCTGCAAACTGCAAGGTCAGCAGTTCGAAACTACCAGCTGTCCCACAGGAGAAATATGAGGCTTTCTGCTCCCGTAAAGATTTACAGCCTCGGAAACCCTGTACAGGGTTGCTATGAGTCGGAACTGACTCCACGGCACATAACAACAACAAGAGAATACAAAGTAAAGAAGTAATTAAAATGAAATGTGCAAAAAGACCTAGTGATAGAAAACCAAAAGGAAAAAAACATTCTTGACATTTCTCAAGCTGAAAGAACTGAAGAAAAAAATTCAAGCTTCATCTTGAAATACTGAAGGATTCTATTGGCAAAATATTGAACTATGCTGAAAGCACCAAAAGAAGATGTAAGCAATACAGAGTCATTGTTCCAAAAATAAGTGGCTGATGTTCAACCTTTTCAGGAGGTATTGTACGAGAATATCTTGTATAATACAATGGTATTGTTCAAGAAGGGGGTGGAGTAGGAAGAACAAGGGGAACATTGAGACATGTTTGTATGGGCTAAATGGAACAGAGGTAAATAGTGATGTATGCTCAACATTGGAACAACAGGGGTTGTGATACAAGGATTGGGGATAGTGTGAATTAGTAAAAGAGGGGAAATGATGTTAAGATACTTGACTGTCTTATAAATATTGGTTTCCCTTGACTACTATTATAAAATAGATACTTGAGTGGGATAGAAAGGAATATCGGGAAACATGATTACAGAAATCTTGTAAGCCTGTCTTCAGCCAATAACTGATTGGAATATCTAAAAGGTGTTCTAGAACTTGCCCAGTGAAATAGGCTTCTTGCGGAGCCTTTATAGTTTATAGTGTATAGAGCCTTTATAGTGTATTTAGGACCTTAGGTGGAATCTTGAGCCCCATCCAGAACCTTCTGAGGTGGGACATTCCCATGTGAAAGGACAAGCAAACTAGCCTGGTGCAGCTAGAGGAACAGAAGATACTTCTTGAAAGATAGACCATAAGGAAAAATCCAAAACAAAAATGGTAGTCTGGTTGACTACTACAAGAACAAGCAAGTTGTTCACTGGGAGCCATCAAGGCATACAATCAAGTTCCTTCAGGACACCCCTCTCCAAGACTGAAATTCAAAGGAAACACAGGAGCAGACATGTAAGCTTTCTGGAGACCACATTTGTCTACTAGTGAGTGAAATACGGGTAAAGATAGCAATGAAGATATGGTCTGAGTTCAACCATGTTCCACAGACTCCTGTTGACCTGGAGATGAGAGAGTGAATAGGAAGGGCTACTTGGTCCAAAGTGTGGTGAGACCTGGGGACTCCTGAGCCCATGGCCAAGGACATAGCCATGAAGGGCAGAAGCTGTGAGTGAAGCATCCAACTGATATGAAGTGAGGGAAGATGCACAAAAACACCCAAACTTGAAGACAATACTCATTTGACCTAGCTTTGATGGCTTGATGATCAGAACTCGAACAGATGAAGATTAAAAAAAAAAAAAAAACAATTTTTGATAAAGGAAGCAAATGTAAATTGTTACAATTTGATTAACTTGGCATGTACTTTTGGATGAAGTTACTCAACATACCAAGTGAGAGGAAATGAGTCTTCACATCAAGTATCAATCCTCTGCCCTCTGTATACAGGATTAATAGGGACAGGCAACTTAGACACTGGCTACCTAAAATGGGGGTGCAATAAAGGCACAAAATGACTGGCTTACAAGTTTTCAAGAGGAAGTTTAGTTTCAGAATGTGTGGGGGAAGTTAGAATCCCCACTGAATAGTTTTCATCTTGTCTAGATGGGTCTGGTGAAAGGAGATGGGTATAAGATTCTTTTGATTCAATAGTGAGTAACTGTTATCATGACTAATTGAGACTGTAACGGTTGAAGTTTTGTAACAAAAAGGGGAGAGTTGTTAACCTTACATTCTAGGAACAGAGGGCCCTAGGACCATCAAAGAAGAAGAGCATGAGTAGAATGTGAGACCCTATCCAGAGAAGCAGCAACACCAGAGGTGGAGGCAGAGATAAGAACATGGAGAAATAGAGCAGCTGAGGACTCTAGACTCATGGAAAGGGAAAGGCTGTGTGCTGGTGGACAGGAGGCAGGCTTGCAGAACTTGCCCTTTGGCTGTTTAAATGATTATATATCCCTGAGTGTTTTTGTGTATAGCCCTATCCCCACCTCCCACCCTCCTTTCAAAAAAACAGAGGGAATAGAAGCAAATACTGTTGAATGATGGTGCACGGAGGTGATTGTAATCATTGCAATGAAGCAATGAGTACAAAACTGATGTTCTTCCATGTAAACTATCATTCAATCCACAATAAAAACTTTAAAAAAAGAAACAATAGTATTGAAAGTCCAAGATGCACAGTATGCACTGGTAAAAAAACAAGGATCCATGAATTGACAGAATACCAACTGAAATGCTTCCACAAACTAATGCAGTGTTGGAGGTGCTCACTAATGTATACAAAGAAATTTGGAAGACAGCCACCTGGCCAACCAACTGGAAGAAATCCATTTTCATGTCTACTCCAAATAAATATGATCCATCAGAATATGAAAATTACTTTACAATATTAATATCACATGCATACAAGATTTTACTGAAGCAGTTAAAAAATGGTCACAGTAATACATCAGGAATGAAGACTGGAAATTCAAGCTGGATTCAGAAAAGGATGAGGAACAAGGGAGATAATTACTTATATCAGATGTATCTTAGCTGAAAACAGAGAATACCAGAAAAATACTTACCTGTGTTTCATTAACTATGCAGAGGCATTTGACTGTGTGGATCATGACAAATTATATATAGCAGTGCAAAGAATGGAAATTTCAGAACATTTATTTGTGCTGATGTGGAACAGTTACATAGACCAAGAAGTCATGGTTAGAACTGAACAAGGGGATGCTGCGTTTTTCAAAATCAGAGTTGGATTCTTTCACCATACTTATTCAATATGTATGCTGAGCAAGTGACCTTAGAAGTTGGACTATCTGGAGAAGAATATGACATCAGGATTGGAGGAAGACTCACTATCAAACTGATAAATAGATGACAAAGTGCTTGCTGAATGTGAAGAGGACTTCATGTACTAACTAATGAAGGACAAAGATTAAAGCCTTCAATTTGGATTATATTTTACCATAAAGAAAAAAAATCTTCATAACTGGACCAATAAACAACATCAGAAGAAATGGAAAAAAGACTTAAGTTGTCAAGGATCCATAATCAGCACCCAATGGAAACAGCAGTCAGGACATCCAGTGATAGACATATTGCATTGGGGAAATCTATCCAAAAGATCTCTTACAAGTTTTAAAAACAAAGGTTTCACTTTGAAAACTAAGGTCTGGTATTTTTCAGTCACCTGATACACACGTTGATCTGTGAATGACAACATCGGTGGTTCAAACCCACCAGCTGCTTCTCAGAAACCCTATAAAGGGTCGCAATGAGTCAGAACCAGCTTCCCGGCACTTAACAACAATAACATATGCCTGCTAAAGCTGGACAGTGAATAAGGAAGACTGAAGAACTCATGCCTTTGAATTGTGGTCTTGGCAAAGAATATTAAAGATACCATGGACTGCCAGAAGAATGAATAAATTTGTTGTAAAAATTAGAGCCAGAATGCTCCTTACAAGCAAGGATAGTGACACTTTTTCTAACGTACTTTGAACATGTCATCAGAAAGGACAAGTTCCTGGATACAGATGTCATGCTTAGTGAAGTAGAGGGTCAGTGACAAAGAAATGGATTTACAGAATGACTGCAATCACGAGTTCAAAATGCAGCTATCATGAGACTGGCACAGGACTAACTAGTATTTCATTCTATTGTACATAGGATCATCATGAGTCAGAACCAACTCAATGACATCTAACAACATAGTTGTTGTTTTTGTTTTTAAGTGTCATCGAGTCAATTCCGACCCATAGCAACCCTGTGTAGGGTTTCCCAGGAGCAGCTGGTGAACTTGATCTGCTGACCTTGCAGTTCAAACGTCTTTGCAGTCTGGTGCATTAACCCACTGCGCCACACCAGGACTCCAACAAAACAGTAACATACCCCTTTTGCCTTCTATGACCTAAATACAAGAAATATGGTAGATGACAAGAATGGCAAAAACTCTTCTTCTCCCATCAAGATGGAAAGTATATGGTACTACCTCTTGAATCTGGATGGACCTTGTAATTTGCTTTCTGCTCCCGTAAAGATTTACAGCGTCAGAAACCCTGTGCAGGGTCACTATGAGTCAGAACTGACTGCACGGTACTGACAATGGGATGTTAGGAACTATGATGCAAGCAGAGATTTGAAAAGCTCTTGGGACTTTTTCTTTTGCTGTGACCACCATCTAAATAAGTCTAAGATAGCTGCTCTAGAGGAGTTCTGGTGGTGTGGTGCTGTGGGTTAATGCACTAGACTGCAAGGTTGATTAGAATCACAAGGTCAGTGGTTCAAGCTCACCAGCTGGTCTTTGGAAAAACAATACAGGGTTGCTATGAGCTGGAACTGAATTGACAGCTCTTAACAACAACAACAGCATCTGCTCTAGACTATCAAGTCAAAACATGGAATGGAATCCATGTACTCCAGCTGTGAATGATGTCATCCTATATCACCCAACCAGCCAACTTGCCAAATGACTACATGCGTACAACCTCAAGCAGAGATGAATTAAATTAAGGCAGATATAAAAACCACCCAGAATATCTCCAGAAATGATAACTAATAGAATGGTTGTTGTTTGGAGCCACTAAGTGTTTAGTGTTTGTTATACAGCTGTGGGGAAAATGGAATTGGTTAGGCTCTCTCATCCAGTTCTGCTAGAAGGGCTGCCCTAGTGAGTCAGCAGTCCTGGTGGCGCCATGACAGTTTATGTTTGTGTAACCAGTGATGGAATGTTGGCAGCATGCCTCTTTTATTTAAACCAGCTTAAAGAGGAAGAAGAATCTCCCTCAGGAAGAAACCTGGGGGATCTAGAGCTAGAGCTACAGTGAATGAACCTCCAGTGAGCAGGACAGGGGGAGCCCGAACAAGCAAACCAGAGTGAGTGGGCCTGAACACTGCACTGCACTAAAGGTTATGTCTCACCTTCCTTCGGCTCCACATTTCTTCTCCAGACTGTCAGAATCTACTAAAGATCCTGTGTGCCTCACTCAGCAGTTGGGGACCAGACAATAGCAAAAGCTAACACATGATTACACTAATAACTATCTTGATTTAATCTAATGATTTCTGAGAAATGAAAATATTTCAGAAGTGTTCCTTCCTTCTGTGAATATCCATCCCTCTCTCATACTAGGTTGGTGAGAACCCCTCATGTGTTCTGCAGAATCAGTGTTTGCATATGCTTGGTTCTTGGCACTATTTGTAATGTCCAGTTATGCCTGCATAAAATCTAGGTTACATTAATACTAGTATCATCAGAGCCTAACTTCAGGGGGAATCATGGAAATGGAGTTAACCCCAAACTGATCCCTATGAGATTGAGGTCAGACATATCACCATTCTCCATCTTTTACACCAATTTTGACATCAGCTGTCTTACCCATGTCACTCCACACTTTTCTTCTGTGTTCAGTAATCCATTACAACGATTAGACAAAACTCACAGACCATACTTATCAAGTTTATTAAGGAACAAGGTACAACTCAGAATGAGGATTAATAGGCTATGACTCAGGATCTAGATCACAAAGCATGTAGGCAAAATCTCTTTTCTTCAGTGCAAGAGTTCTTTCTGCTTCTTTAGGCCATACAGGTCTCCTCTTGGGCCCCCTGAGGACAAACTCCACTTGGCCGTACATTTGTCAGTTTTAACTCTGCCAATGGACCCTTTACAAGTCCCTCACTATTTTCAGTGTTACATTCCTTAACCTGTGTTACAGCTCTTTTAGAAGGCTCCTTGCCTTCTTTCTTGACTTATTTCTCCTGTCTTCCTTCTGATTCTTTTTCCACTTCTTTCTGTCTCTAAAACTCCTGTGAGGATGACTGCTTAAATACATAAACTCCTTGTCAATTTCAAGACATAGAGCTTCTACCAGGGCCATGAACGGACCAATCTTCTCTTAATAGGCCACAGACACTTCATTTGATAATAGATTATAATTCACCACATTTGCATAGTCTGTTGTAGGGCCAGGCAGAAAATATCAAGCCATCCTGGTTTACACCTTACCCAGGAAATGCCAATCAATTTGGACAAAAGTAACAAAGCTTCTGGGGTAGATAACTATGGCAAAGTTAACTCATCAGGATTTAGGGGAAAGAACCAAGGCAAAGGCCACATAAAGGAATACATTTCATCACAGCCTGTCTCCCCAATCTGGATTGTGAGATCTTTAAAGGCAGAACCCACGTCTTAATTGCTTTTGTATCTCAATCCCCTCCTAGAATCCTCCCTTTGTATATCAAAGATCCAAATGAGCTGATGCTATTCATCCCAGTACCCACTGGAATGTGCAAGTATTTGTCTTGTGAGCTAGGAACTATCTGCCTCTTTCATTTCTTAAAAGTTTACAGAAAAAAATCTGTTTTATTCAAAGATTCCAAAGCTATTAAGTTTGCATGATTTTCCTTATTTCACCTCCTGTGATCTACCATTCATCTGTCAATTTGTCATATTGTCTTGGTTTGTGTGTTGCTATAATGCTGGAGACCTGGTGTAGTACTCTGAGCTAATGTGTCAGACTGCAAAGTCATTTGAACTACAATGTTGGTGGTTCAAGCTTACCAGCTGCTCCTTGAAAACCCAGGGTCACTATGGGTCAGAATCGACTCTACGGCACTTAATAACAACAATAATGCTGGAAACCATGCCACTGATATTTCAAATATCATCAGGATCATCCATGATAGACAAGTTTTAGTGATGCTTCCAGACTAAGTCAAGCTAGGAGTAAAGATTTGGTGATCTACTTCCAAAAATTAACTAATGAAAATCCTATGAACCACAAAAGAATACTGTAGAATGCTGGTACAATGCTGAAAGATGGTTTCCCATGATTGGAAGGCACTCAAAACACAGTGACCACAACAGACTTGAGGATAAAAACAATCATGAATATGGGGCAGGACTAGGCAACAGTTGATTCTGTTGTACTTGGAGTTGCCATGGGTCAGAGTTGAGTTGATAACAATTGCAGCATTCATGATGAAACAGGACCATATTTACCCATAATGACACACTACAAATCCAAGACTACTAATTTGAATTCTTTCTCCAAAAACCTTTCCCTCAGCCATGTAGAAGAGCTGAACACTTTTGATAAAAGATAGCTCACCTTGATCCACAAGTTTTTGGGTGCCCAGCATGCTCTGAACTCAATGTATATGCATCACTTTTCACAGACTTTACAGTTCTCTGAGAATATAGCCAGATAAAGGTTCAGAGGCTCAGTGGTGGAGTGATCAGTGAGCTGTAGAAGAATAAAATGTGTCATATTCCAAAACTGATGTTCTTAACCATTATAATGCTGAAATGATCATCCATGTATAACTATCATGTTGCTATCTTGTTTCACTCATCTGCCCCATGCCACTGATTCACTTAACAAAGGAAATAGAAAGGTGAAAACGTTGCCAAAAGTCTCACAGGCTGGACAATTTTGCATCATTATTTGGCTTGTTACGAATCTTGGTTGCTTGAAATGGTCTCTGCAAAACTGTCAGCTAAGTACATTGTTAGCAGAAAGAGTCGATTGGCAATGGCAGGCAGTCAGACAGAGACAGCAAAGAAGATTAAAATAATTACAGTTGTAATTGATCAGTTCTGCTCACAAGCAGATTAAAAAGAAGGCATATTGAAGAAGGCCCTCAACATCCACCCTGGGCCAGATTCCATCTGCTACCATAGCCAGCTCCTCTCCCCTCCCTCCCAGTCCGCTGTCCACCAGCCCCCTTTACAAAGCCCAAACCACCATTCTGATTAAAGTGATTCTTTGTGAAAGGCATCAGGCTGTGCTCCCATGAAGAACTGCTTTTACAAACAGCAGGGAGGAAATGGCTCCCAGCAGCAGACAGTGGCCTCCCATTGGCAATGCCCCAGCAGCAGAATGCCAGCTGCTTGTGAAACGTGGGGAAGGAGATGCCAAGAGTAAGGCCAACCCAGGGCAAGGGTCTGGAACAGCACAGACAAGCCTGTGCCTTGTCATCTAATAACCTCACCACAGCAGAGGTAGCTGGAGCTCCAAACAACATCAGCCTAGTTTCAGCTTCATACACATTCTGACTCAGCTCTTGGATTCTTATCATTTATTGACGAATTATAGGGAAAGGACAGAAGCAGTAACTGGAGCAAGGAAGGAAATGGGAAGGCAGATTAGGAGGAAGAAAATGCAGCCCTGGCGCTTGTGAGACTCATCAGTTTGTATATGGCCTAAGTAAAGTCAAGTTTGGGTGATTGGTGTAGAGTACAGAGAGAAATTTCCAAGTTGACTTTTCATACAGAGGAAGACAGATGTTATGTAAAAGCCAATGAAAACCAAGAAATGTCCAAAGCTACCAGAAACTGCAAGAGACAAAGAAGGATTTTACCCCTAAAGGGGACAGAGAGCATGATCTTGGCAACACCCTGAATTCAGACTCCTTTGTTGTTGTTGTTAGGTGCCATCGAGTCAATGACAACTCATAGCAACCCTATGCACAACAGAACAAAACACTACTCAGTCTTGTACCAACCTCAAAATCCTTGCCACACCTGAGCCCATTGCTGCTACCACTGTGCCAATCCATCTAGTTAAGGGTCTTCCTCTTTTACTCTGACCCTCCACTTCAATAAACAATATATCCTTCTCCAGTGACTGGTCCCTCCTGACAATATATCCAAAGTATGAGAAACAAAGTTTGGCCATCCTGGCTTCCAAAGAGCACTCTGGCTGCACTTCTTCCAACACAGATCTGTTTGTTTTTTTGGCAATCCATAGTACTTTTAATATTCTCCTCTAACACCATAACTTAAATGCATCAATTCTTCTACGATCTTCCTTATTCACTGTCCAACTGCAACATGTATGTGAGGTTATTGAAAATACCATGACTTGGGACAGATGCACCTTAATCCTCAAACTGACATCTTTGCTTTTCAACACTTTAAAAAGGTCTTGCACAAAAGATTTGCCTTATACAATACATCATTTGATTTCTTATACATCATTTGATTTCTTGACTACTGTTTCCATGAGTGCTGATGGTTGATCTGAGCAAAATGAAATCTATGCTCTTCCTTATTCACTCTCCAAGTTTCACATGCATATAAGGTTATTGAAAATCCCATGACTTGGGTCAGATGCACCATAGTTCTCAAACTGACATCTTTGCTCTTCAACACTTTAAACAGGTTTTGTGCAGAAGATTTTCCCAATGCAATACGTCATTGATTTCTTGACTGCTGCTTCCATGAGTGTTGGTAGTTGATCTGAGCAAAATGAAGTCTTAGACAATTTCAATCTTTTCTCTATTAATAGGAATTTTTTTTTTTTTTTTTACTGGTCCAGTGGTGAGAATTTTGTTTTCTTTACATTAAGATGCAACCCATGTTGAAGGTTGGGGTCCTTGATCTTCATCAGTATTTTAAGTCCTTTTCACTTTCAGCAAGCAAGGTTGTATCATCTGCATATAACTGGTTGTTAATGAGTATTCCTCCAATCCTGATGCCATGTTTTTCTTCATATAATTCAATATCTTGGATTATTTGTTCAGCATACAGGTTGAAGAAGTATGGTGAAAGAATACAACTCTGTCACACACCTTTCATATTTTAAAACATTTGGTGTTCCCTTGTTCTGTTCAAATAATTGCCTCTTGATCTATGTACAGATTCCTCAGGAGCACAATTAAGTGTTCTAGAATACTCATATTTATAATGTTGTCTATAGCTTGTCATGATCCACACAATTAAAAGCCTTTGAGTAGTCAATAAAGCACATCTTTCTGGTATTCTCTGCTTTTAGCCAAGATCCATTTGATGTTCAGCAACGATGTCCCTCATCCCATGTCCTCTTCTGACTCTGGCTTGAACCTCTGGAAATTCTCTGTCAATGTATGGTTGCAGCCATTATTGCATTATCTTTAGTAAAATTTCATTTGCATTGTATATCAATGACATTGTTAGATGATTTCTGCATCCACTGGACACTTCTCTTTGGAATGGACACAAATACAGACCTCTTCTAGTCAGTTGATCAGGTAATTGTCTTTCAAATTTCTTGGTATAGATCAGTGAGTGCCTCCAGTACTGCATCTGTTTGTTGAAAGCTTTCAATTTGTATTCCATCAATTCCTGGTGCCTTGCTCTTTGCCAATGACTTCAATGAACCTTGGACTCCTTTCACTATCACTGACCCTTGGTCATATGCTACTTCTTGACATTCCAAGAACCATTTGTTTTTGGTACAGTAACTCTGTGTATTCCTTCCATCTTCTTTTGATGCTTTCTGCATCATTCAGTATTTTGCCCATTGAATCCTTTCATACTGCAAGTTCTGAGTTTTGAATTTTTTCTTCAGTTCCCTCTGCAATATGCATGTTATTTACATAAAATAGTATATTTAGACAAAGATAACAACTTTCTTACCCATTGAAAAATAGGGGCATTGGGTGAAGGAATATGGTCCATTATTCTACAACAAAGAACACAGTGAATCCTCAGATATTTTTTCCATGAAGATCTCATTGACCTTGCCAAAAGTTGAATGAATGGGACAAGGAATCTAGATTCCCCAGAAGTCTGACAATTAATCCTTGGCTGTCCTGCCTCCCAAATGCAGAGACTGCATATTTATCCTTTTTGTCATTCCATCATCCTGCACACAACTTTGTATTGAATAATTGAGCAAGCACCATCTCTTTGTATTGTACAAACCACATTCCTTTGTATTGAATAATTGAGCAAGCACCATCTCTCACTTACCAGGCTTTGCCAGTTGGAGATTTCTGCCCAGGAATTGAGACAATTAAATTAAGAAGTCCTTTATACACCTGCTAGCTTTGGCATATCTCTGAGGTTTGAGGAGCAATATACTCAAGCACTTGAGCATCACAGAAACATACTGTGAAGGATCTGGATCTGGGATAATAAGTCTGGGGAAGAAAGCACTCATGTTACTAAAAACAACTTATTTCTGACCACACTCATAATAAATGGAGGTCACAAACTGAACAGACACGGTACTGTTTTTGAGAATAATAATGCTTCGAATGTTTGGAGCACCATTCTGCGAAAGCACTCAAAATATTCCCCACTTGGTGCTTTCATGAATTTTTATAACACTTAGCTCTTCAGGTTTCCTAGGCACCAAAGAGTAAGCATTTCAAAGAAACCAACTTGGGGTGGAAATGATGGCTATTGTTAGATATAAAACTGCTGGAACACTTGTCAAACATTGTCCCACAAGCAACAAGAATGTGCTTTCAAATAGTCAGGAAAGTAAGAGTTTGACAAGAAAATTCAGTCTAATTGTGTCAGTGACAAATCAACAACAAAAAAAGAATGTTCTGAACAGGAAAACTGTCATATTCTATTTCACTGCCACTGTCTGATTTGGGAGCCTTATTGTTCCTCCTCTGGTCTGCCGCAGTAGAATACTAATTAACCTTTATGCCAGTGCTAACCTATAGAACTTTCCATGATATTGGAAATGATCCATATCAATAATGTCCAATAAGGAAACCATGAACCACATACGGCTGATGCATATTTGAAATGTGGCTTGGCTTGGGTGACTGAGAAATTAAGTTTTTTAAATTTAATTTTTTTTTTTTTTTTATGGCATTGCTGGATTCTTTGTTCCACATAATTTTCTATGCTGAGTTTATTTTGTTTGTGGGTTTTCGTGTCATTTTCATTAATGTTGTGTTAATGTTTACTAAAGCCGTATGATTTTCCTTTTTTTTTATTTTTATGTTTATGTACATTACTATGTGCGATTATCCTGTGATTAATTGATGCATTCCCTGCTTAAAACAGCCTGTTTTATCTTGAAACCTACTTGACTTCCTTGCTATTTAGGACTTCTGTATCTACACTAGTCCCTCTTTTTACTTTGAAGTTGACTTCA
>NW_006408557.1:3795679-3800274 GCF_000296735.1 Chrysochloris asiatica
TTGATTAGTATATATCTTGGTGATTTTCTTTGGGAATCTATCCTGTTTGGTTTTAGTTCAGCTTCTTGTATGCTTATCTTCTTGTCTTTCATGGTGCCATGGAAGTTTTCTTTCAACAACTCTATGAAAATTTTTTCTGTGCTTATTTCTTCTTTTCTGGAATTCTGATCTCCCATAAGTTGTTCCTCTTCATGGTGTCTCACATAACTCTTAGATTTTCTTTGGATTTTTAAAAAAAATCTCTTTTCTGACTGTTCTTCTAACATACTAGTATTGAGTGATTTCTCTGCAAGCTCACTAAAATTCGGGCTTCCATCTACTCCTTTGCTCTTTCAATGTATTGTTCATTTCTGAGATCTTAGTATTAATCTTATGGATCTCTAATTGCAGGTTTTGTATTGTTTCAAATTTGCACTTATTTTGTTGTTTGTTCTTACAGTGATTTCCTGAATCTTTGCTTTCCTACATCTTTCTATGGATCCTTTGAAGGTACATAATTAACGTTTGTTTGAATTAGCTCTAGTACATTTTCTTCCTCAGAGATATCTTCTGACTCTGAATTTTAGTCATTTGTTTGAACTATTCTCTCTTGTTTCCTTGCTTAAGTTAAAATTGCCTGTTGTCTCCAGGGCATTGTGAGGTTGTCATGTTTTTAAAAACAAACAGTGCAGTTGTTGGAACTAGAGGGGAAAAATCTTGGGGGGTGGGTCATACAACTCAAAGAGCTCATGAAGTGGTTGTGGAAGGGATGTGACAGCAGAGTTCCTGATCCTAAATGGAGTGCCTATTGGTCTCAGGTTATCTATGTCCAAGGCACTCAATCAGGAAGGAGTTCTTGGGTCCCTTGATGAATCTGGTTTCTGGGAAGCTGAGGGCAGGGTGACTAGTTAAATGTTGGTCCCGTGACTCTGTGGGGTTTGTAATCTGGAGCCAAGCCCATTTGAATTCAGGCAATATAATGGTACACCAAAGTGGCACAGCTGGCTCCCACTTCACACTGGCATGACTCCTATCTACTCAGCTCCTACCTGTCAGAGAGCAGTGTCTGAGATGGGGGTGGATGAGTGTGACAGCTGACCACACTTCTAGTCACCAGGGTAGCATAGAAAAAAAGAAATTGCACCTTTGCTGTCATCTGTGTTAATCTGCTCCGCCAGGCCTACCCCTACTGCCAAAGCACCTCACAATATGTTACTCTCACTCTCTTGCTATCCCCTGCTTGGCCTTTCCTTCCAGCAAGCACTCCATATACCTCTCTAATCTTTCTTCCAAAGTTCAGGGTGCCAGAATTTTCATCTGTGTCTGTTTTCTTTTGTCTCTTGTATCTTTTGTTGTGGAGGGTCCATATTGTACATCTGCCTAGTCTACCATCTAGCTGAAAGTCTGCATTCTATCCTTTCTATCTCCACTTTGACTTTTTCTTCTTTTATTCTGCTTCTCTTTCTAAACAACTACTTCTTCTTTCTTAATTTTATTTTTTCTCTCTTTGTGCTTCTTTAGCACTCTTTGTTCTTTTTCCTTTTTTATTCATTTAGCTTCATAATTGTGTTCAGTTTTTTTATTTTTAATTTTCTCTTTTACTTTTCTTCCACTCTCATTTACCTCTCTTTGGCTTTTGTACTCTTTTTATAGCTTGTTCACTTTTTTTCCTCCCTATTTTCTTTCTTTTGCTGCTATTTGCTTGATTGTCCATTTTCCTTCTCTCCTGTGTGTGTATTTTCTCTTTTAGCCTTACCTAACAGGAGAGACAGTCACTTTATCTATGCAGCCAGACTACAACTATATTGTCTACAATCCAAACCATTGAAAAGAGTGAATACCAGCTGTTATACACCAGATCATCATCAATGAAATACACCTTAAACTGAACTACATGAACAACAAACAAAGAATGGTGCACAATCCCATCCCCTAATCACACATAACAAAAGGGCATTGGTAAGTGCCTAAGAATACACCAACAAACAATCATCAATTTAATACAAATAAAACAGCACCACAATGACTCAAAAGCAGCAGACAATTTACATTCACACTAACAAACAAAACACAATGGCTCAAACAAGTGACCAGGAGGCAGCGATGTGGTGGTGGCGGTGGTTGGTGGAGTTGGGTACAACTCATAGTGACCCAACATAGGGTTTATGAGGCTAAGAGAGAAGGGTAGAAAACACTATTGAGGGGAAAAAGACATTGAAACTACCTGAAAAAGAAAATGGAAGAGAATGATATTTAGGGACAACTAAATGACTGAGTCCTGGTGTGGCACTGTGGGTTAATGCACCAGACTGCAAAGCTGTCTGAACTGCAAGATTGGCAGTTCAAGCTCACCAGCTGCTCCTCAGAAACCCTATATAGGGTCTCTATGGGTCGGAAATTACTCAATGGCATTTCACAGCAACAACAACAACAAATGACTGATGCAGAGTTAATGTGCTGGACTGCAGTATTAGTTTGAACAAGGTTGGTGGTTGAGACTCACCAGCTGTTCCTCATAAACCCTATAAGTGGTCGCTATGGGTTGGAACCAACTTGACGGCACTTAACATCAACAACAACAAAATGACTGACAAAAAGCTCAAGGAAAACAAAGAAGAATTTGCAAAAGCACTACAAGAACAATCAAATAAAATAGTAAAAGAATTAGAGATAAATTCTGAAAATAGAAATCTAGACAATTAATACTAAGATTTCATAAATGGACAATATATTGACAGGGAAAAGGAATAGATTTGAGTCAATGGAAACCTGAATTAGTGAGCTTGAAGACAAATCTCTCAATACTAGTAAGTTACAAGAACAATCATAAAAAATAATGAAAAAATCTGAAGAATATATAGGGCAATATGAAAAGGAATAACTTATAGGTGATTAGACTTTCAGAACAGGAAGAGACAAAGAAAACCACAGAAAAGATAGCCGAAAATCTGTTGGAAGAAAATTTTCCTAACATCATGAAAGATGAGCAGATAAACATTTGAGAAACTGAACGAACCTCAAATAGATCATAAAAGAAACTAACCAAGACATATATAACAAACTCTCCAAAAAAAAAAGATAAAGAAAGAATCAAGAGCAGCTCAGGAAAAATAAAAACTTACCTACAAAGGAGAACCAATAAGATTAAGTTCTGATTTCTCAGCAGAAATCATGCAGGCAAGAAGGCAATGGGGAAACAAAGACAAACCTCAAAATTATAGAAGAGCAGAGCAGAAACAAGTGAATTAGAAAACAGAAATACTAAACAGTATCATAATGTTATAAAATAACAAATTAGCAATAGGAAGATGGTGGGGTGGAGAGGGTTGAAATCAAATACATGCATATTGACTATCACCCTGTTTAAAAGTTGCTGGATTATAGAACAAATACAAAATTTCTTGAATCAAATGAGAACAAAAACACAACATACCAAAATCTTTGGGACACAGCAAAAGGAGGGTACTTTGTAGTAGTAAGCAAACAAACCCAAAAAGAAGAAAGAACCAAAATCAACATAGTAATGTAATATCTTTAACAATTAAAAACAAGAGCAGCAAAGTAAGACTAGTCACTAGAATAAAAGAAATTATTATTATGTTTAGAGCAGAAATAAATGAACTAGAAAGCAGAAACACAACAGAAAGAATAAAAAAGATAAGAAGGAGGCTCTTTGAAAGGAGTAATAAAATTGACATACTATGGGCAATTCTAATAAATAGAAAAAAGGAGAAGATACAAATAAACCACATAAGAAAGTGATGTCATAACAGAACCAAAGGAACTTTACAAGATAATAACAGAATACTATGCAGATTTGTACTCCAACAAATTTTTTAATCTGGAAGAAATAGATTAAAAAAAAAAATCATAACCTACCTAAACTAACACAGAATAAAGTAGAAAACTTGAACAGAACTATAACAAAAGAAGAAATGGTTCAGGTCTGTAAAAAAAAAACTCCCAACAAAAAATTCCTGGGCCAGATGACTTTACTACTGAATTCTACCAAATATTCAGAGGAGAACTGACACTAATCCTATTCAAGTTATTCCAGAAAATAGTAAAGGATGGAAAAATCCCAAATACATTTTATAAAGCAAGCATAAACCCAAACCAGGCAAAGACATCACTAAAAAAGAAAACAAAAACCAACATCTTTCATGAACATAGGTGCAAGAAAATCTCATCAAAATCATAGCCAATAGAATTCAACAACATATCAAAAATTAATTCTTCATGACCTAGTGGGATTTATGCCAGGAATGCAAGGATGGTTCAGTATTAGAAAAACAACCAATCTAATCAATTGCATAACTAAAAGAAAGGAAAAGAACTGTATAACCATATCAACTGATGCAGAAAATGCATTAACAAAATCCAACATCCATTCCTGATTTTTTTCTTTTTTTAAAAAGGCACTCAACTGAATAGGAACAGAAGGAAATGTCCTCAACAAAATTAGAAGCAGATATACAAATCCAACAGCCAACATTACAATCAATAGAAAGATATTGAAAGGATTCCCTTTGAGAACAGTATGTCCTTTAGCAACACTCCTATTCAATAGTGTGCTAGAAGTTTTCCCCAGAGATATAAGTCAAAAAAGCAAAATT
>NW_006408557.1:3801944-3803049 GCF_000296735.1 Chrysochloris asiatica
AGTTCTTTGGGACTACAAAATGGTTTAACCACTATGGAAAACTTTATGGTACTTAATCAGAAAGTTGGAAATATAAATACCATGTTGTTGCTGTTGGTAAGTTGTTAAGTGCTGTCGAGTCAGTTCCAACTCATAGCAACCCTGCATAGGGTTTCTGAGAAGCAGCTGGTGAGTTTGAAACACTGACCTTGTAGTTCAAACTGATTTTGCAATCCAGTGCTTATCCTATAGTTCCTCATCAGGACTCCAAAAATGCCATATGACCCAGCAATCACTCTTCTTGGTTGTTGTGTTAAGTGTCATTGAGTCAGCTCTGACTCATAGTAACCGTGTATAGGGTTTCCAAGGAGCAGCTGGTGAGTTTGAACTACCAACCTCGTGTTCAAACCTACCTTGTGGTCCAGTGCTTGGTCCCACAGGACTCCTTTGCTTGTATATGTGCCAGGACTCCTCTACTTGGTATATATCTGCAAGAAATAAGAGCCAGGACATGAGTAGATATATGCACATCAATGTCATCACATCCACATTAGCAAAAAGATGGAGACAGCCCAAATGCCCATCAGTGGAAGAATGTATAAACAAACTTTAGTACATACACACAGTGTAATGCTATGCAACAATGAAGAATAATGATGAATCTGTGAAATATCTCATAAAATGTATGAACCTGAAAGACATTATGTTGAGTGAAATTATTCAATCATAAAAGGATAAATGCTGCAGAAGACCAGAATTGTAAAAAATTCAAGGTTTTCAAGATAAAAGAAACATTCTTTGATGGTAACCAGGGGTGGGAGGGAAGAGAGAGTATTTCATTGGCTAGAGGATGGACACATATTAAGTTGATTGACAGGAAGGGCAGTATACAAGAAGAGAGAGGTTGGCAGAAGAATAAGTAAGACTTGTAAAGACACAGGAAAGTATGAAAGTGCTAACGGTGATACAGGTAAATAGTGGAATATACACAACATTGGAACAACAATATTCTATGGGTAGATACATGTACAGATATACAGGTTGAATGGATATAGAAGGAAAAGTGAGTGTAGCCACAAATATAGAAGGGTTTCAAAGAGGATATTTTTACATGGCTATTTACGTT
>NW_006408557.1:3807735-3808842 GCF_000296735.1 Chrysochloris asiatica
CTCTTTGTTTTTCTTTACTACTCTCTGGTCTCTTTCCTTTTTATTCATTCTTCTCCCTAATTGTGTTTAGTTATTTTTCTTTCTCTCTTTTTTATTTTCCTCTCCCTCTTTTCTCCTCTTGGTTTTTGCATTCTTTTTGTAGCTGTTTCCCACTTTTTTTTCTTTACTATTTTCTTATTTCACTGTTGTTTGCTTGTGTATTTGTTTTCCTTCTTTCTTGTATGTGTGTTTTCTCTTCTTTCCTTACCCAAGAGGAGATGGCAACCATGCACATATAGTTCAACCAACTGTACATTCTATAACCCCACCCAGAGGTCAAAAACCAATGCCAGCTGCTATTGGCAACAACACATCCTAAGCTGAGTTGCACAAATGGCAAACAGAGAACAGTGCATAAGCCTCCGTTCCCTAATAATACTCATTAGGAGACAGTTGATGACTGCCTAAGAATACACCAACACACAATCATCGATTGAATACAATTACGCCACCACAATGTTTCTGAAGAATCTGAAAATTTCTGTTCACACTAACAAACAAGGGACCAACTAGAAGATGCTTTTGTGGGGAAAAAAGACATTAGAACTACCTAAAAAAGAATTGAAATGATTAATATCTAGGTACTTCCAAATGATTGACAGAAAGACCAGAAAAAACAAGGAAGAATTCAGGAAAACAATATAGGAATGAACAAACAAAATAAAAAAGGATTGGAGATAACATAACACAACACCTGAAAATAGAAATCCAGAATATTAATACTAAGGTTTCAATAACAACGAGATTAGTAGCAAAGTCAAAAAATAAGAAAACAAAACAAAACAAATGCTGATGAGGTTGTGTAGAGACTAGGACTCTCACATTGTTGGTGGAATTGTAAAATGGTGCAACCACAGTGGAAAATGGTATGGCACTTCCTCAAAAAGTTAGAAAAACCTAACTGACTGGAATACCTTGAGGGAGACTGGAAATTGCCCAGACCTTATACGCGGGGGGTGCCTAGAAAGGCAAGAAGTGACTGGCTTAAAAGCTTTCAAGAGGGAGCCTAGTTTCAGACAGGTTAGGGGTAGGCAGAACCTCCACTGAATGATTTCCAATCTGTTGGGA
>NW_006408557.1:3810490-3826109 GCF_000296735.1 Chrysochloris asiatica
TGTAAAGGTAGATGTTTTGTGGCAAAGGGAGGGGAGTGATTAACTTTTCAGTCTAGGAACAGAGGTCTCTGGGACCATCAAGGGAGAAGAGTGGAGAATAGAACCCTACCCAGAGAAACAGATGACGGAGACAGAGACGATGATATGTAGAGATGGAGCAGCTGAGGACTTTGGACCCAGAGAGAGAGAAGGGCTGTGTGCTGACCACTGGGGGGCAGGCTTGTGGGGTATATCCTTTGGTTGGTGGATAATGCATGGAGGGGATTGTAACCATGGCAAGGAAACGATATAGGATGGGATCAATGTGAAGCTAAAGTTCTCCCATGTAAACTATCACATGATTCACAATAAAGCACTAAAAAAAAAGTTAGAAATACCCTACAACCCAGTAATTCCTCTACTTGACAAACATTCACAAGAAATAAGAGCCATGATATGTACACTGATGTTCATCACAACACTGTTAACAATAGTAAAATGAACAAACAGTGAATTATCAAGTAGCCTGATACAATGTAGTCATTTTTAATTTTGCAAGGAGAATTCTGATCAGAGCTACTAATTGACTCAGCTTGCCTAAGACTATACCAACACTCACACCAGTAGCTGGCAACCAGAATGTAGGAGACAGCAACCATACCCATACTGCTCAGCCATACCTGTACCACCTTCAGCTCCACCCACTGAGCAAGGACCATCACTCATTCCTGCATTACTTAAAGAATGATAACAGTGGCCAAACATAGGCCAAGTCACCCTTAACTGCTCTACACAAACTAAAACCAAACTGTGCCCACACTTCCTATTCCCTATCACACCCAACCAGAGTAAGGTGGTGAGTGCCTAAATACTAGTGAGCAAAGCAGCATGCCTGCCCCACTTACTCAGATAGATCAAACAAAAAATAAATTCCATGAAAAACACACCAGTGTATGATCACCAATTAAATACAAATACAATAGCACCATAGTGTCTTTGAGATAACAGACAACCTAACCGCACACAAAGCAACAAGGCTCAGTGGAGTAAACAAGTGAATGAAATTGATAGCCAGAAAACCTTTCTGAGAAAGAAATGGTATTGACACTACCTGATAATATTCAGATACCTTCAATTGATTGAGAAAACTGAGGACAAAATAATGGAAAACACAACCAAAACTAAAAGAATGCAGAAAAAAAATATACAAGAACAAACAAAATATCAATGAAAAATCAAAAACCATGCAAAAATGGCAAAAAGAAACCTAGAAACTTAATACTGAGGTTTCAGAAATAGGTAATACACAGAAAGGGCAAATGAGTATGAGTGAATAAATAGAAGACCGAATTAATGAGATGGTAGGCAACTCTCTAAACACTAATCCATTAGAGGAATAGTCAGAAGAAATAATTTTAAAAACAACAACAAAAAGAAAGCCTAATAATTCTGTGGGACACCACCAAAAGGAATTTTCTGCATGTGAAAAGAATCTCAGAACAGGAAAAGCACACAAAAACAAAACACAGAAAAAATACCCTGATATTATAAATGACAACAAGATATGCATTCAAGAATCTCAATGAACCCCAAACAGAGTAGACCTCAAAACAAAACCACAAAGACATATAACTTTTCAAATCAAAGGCAAAGAAAAAACCCTCAAAGCAGCTCAGGAAAAATGAAGTTACATACAATGTAGAACTAATAAGACTAAGCTCTGAGCTGAGAGTGAAGCATCCAGCTGATATGAAGTGAGGGGAGACGCACAAGAACACCTAAACTTGTAGATAGTACCCATTTGACCAAACCGTGATAGCTGATGATCAGAACTTGATTAGAGGAAGATAAATAATCAATTTTTGATAAAGGAAACAAGTGTTAATTGCTATAATTTGATGAACTTGACCTATGCGTATGGATTTAGTATCTCAAAATACCAACTGAAAGGGAAGGAGTCTTCACATCAAATATCAATCCCATTCCTTCTGTACACAGGGTTGATATACACGGGCAACTTAGACAATGATTACCTAAAATGGGAGGGGCTATAAAGTCATGAAGTGACTGGTTTACAACTTTCCAAAGGGAGTCTAGTTTGAGAGTGTGTATGGTCGGGGGGTGGGGGCAGAATGCCCACTGAATAGTTTTCATCTTGTCTAGAAGGGTCTGTTAAAGGAGATGGGGATACGATTCTTATGATTCAACAGTGAATAACTGTTATCATGACTAATTGCGACTGCCACAAATGTAAAGGTGAAAGTTTGTAACAAAAGGGGGGAGTATGTGATTAATCCTACAGTCCAGGAACAGAGGACCCTAGGACCATCAAGGGAGAAAAGCCCAAGCAGAATGTGCAACCCTATCCAAAGAAATAGCAATACCGGAGATGGAGGCAGAGATGAGGACATGGAAAGAGAGAAAGCAGCTGAGGACTCTAGACTCATGGAAAGAGAAATGTTGTGTGCTGGCAGCCAAGGGGTAGGCTTGCAGAATGTGCCCTTTAGTTGTTTATATGATTATATATTCCTGAATGTGTTTATGTACATCCCCCCCAAGAACAACAAAAACAAAAACAAAAACAAAAAAAAAGAGGAAATAGAAGTAAATACTGTTGAATGATGATGCACAGAGGAGATTGTAATCATTACAATTAAATGATGAGTATAAAATCAATGTTTTCCCATGTAAACTATCATTCAATTCATAATAAAACCTTTTAAAAAAAGAATACTAAGCTCTGACTTCACAGAAGAAACTATGCAGGCAAGAAGATAGCGGGATAACATATATAAATCTCTGAAAGAAAATACTGCCAATCAATAATTATATACCCAGAAAAATTGTTCCACCCATAGAATGGCAAAATTAAGACTTTCAAAACAAAACAGAAATTAAGGGAATTTGTGGAAACCAGATCAACCTTACAAGAAATACTGAAGGAACTTCTTCAGACAAAGAACCATTATGGTAGACAACAAATTGAGAGTAACATACATGACAACATCATATAAAAAACCAACCCAGATAAAGAAGTATTCAAAGCAAAATAAAATATAAGAGGAAAAATAGAGAGCCAGAGATATTCATGAGCACAATTGCAAAGCAAAAAGAGGGAATAAATAGTGTAGTTACAAAATCAAAACAATATCAATACAAAAGAAACTGTTTTAAACTTGGGAAGACAAAAGTAATCTACAGAGTATCCTGAAAGAAAATTAATAAACCTTATAAAAATAAGAAAGGGGAAAATCATAAAGATATAGTAAATACTAGAACAACAGCAATTAAGTAAATGATAGGACGTACAATGAAATCAGCACAGAAAATTATATGGAACAAAGAAACCAACAACAATATGAAGCACACAAAGAGTAAAATGACAAAACTTAATGCATATCTGTCAGTAACTGCCCTGAATACAAATGGATTGACTGAACCACTAGAGAAACAGAGTAGCAAAATGGTTAAAAAAAAAAATCATAACAAATTAAACTATTGTCTACAACAAATACACTTTAGCTAAAAATACAAAACTAGATTAAACATAAAAAGATTGAAAAAATATGACAAGCAAATGACAATCAAAAAAGAGTAGGAGTAGGAACATTAATTCCTGCTGAAATAGACTTGAAGGCAAAAAAAAAAAAAAAAATCAGCATAAAAGACAAGGGAGGACATTATTTAATAATGAATCATTATTGACCCAATAATTCCACAATAACAGTAAGAGACTTTAATATATCACTTTCAAAGCAGGACAAAGCAACTAGAAAGAAACTCAACAAAGACACAGAAGAACTAAACAACACAATCAACTTGACCTCACAGATATACACAGAACACTCCATCCAACAAAAGCACAATATAAATTATTTTCAAGCACAAATGGGGCATTCTTCAGCACTGACCATATGTTAGGCCATAAAGCAAACCTCAGTACATTTAAAAACATCAAAGTACTAAAGATATTTCCACAGATTACAATATAAATTCAAAATCAACAACAGGCAGATGAAAACTAAAAATACAAATATTTATAAATTGAATAGCACCCTACTGAAAAATAACTAGGCAGTAGAACAATTTAAAAATGAAATTAAAATATCACTTGTTACATGAGAATATAAAGACAACATGCCAAAACAGACTGTTTGAAACTTGGGAAGACAATAGTAAACTACAGATTAACCTGAAAGAAAACTAATAAACCTCATAAAAATAAGAAAGATAAAACTCATAAAGATATAGTAAATACAAGAACAAGAGCAATTAAGGAAATGATAGCAAAAGTAGTGCCCAGAAGGCAGTTTATAGTACTAAACATATATCAAAATTTTTTTTCTTCAGCTCATATAAATATTGTGCTGTCTATAAGAAAGAAAGAATCAAAATCAACACCTTGCCCCATCTCCAACAATTTTTAAAAGTCCCCAGTCACACAAGAAGAGATATTATAAAGATCAGAGTAGAAATAAATGAAACAGAAAAACAATAGAATGAATCAGTAAGAGTAGAACTGGTTCTCTGAAAGGATAAAACTGACAAACCACTATGATACCTAATAAAGGAGAAAATTCAAATCACAAAAAGAAAGGAAATGGGTGCCATGGCAACAGAACCAACTGAAATAAAGGACAATATAAGAATACTATGAAGAACTGTACTCCAACAAATGTGAAAACCCAGAAGGAATGGGCAAAATTCTAGCAACATACAACCTATCTAACCCAGATCAAATTGGTGTAGAAAATTATAACAGGCCCTTAACAAAGGAAATTTGACAGGCCAAAACTAAAGCGTCTCAACAACAGAATCAAGAAGTCTTGGCCCAGATAGCTTCAATAGTGAATTATAGCAAACATTTAACGAGCTGACATCAATTACATTCAAGCTATTTCAGAGTATAGAAAAATGATGGGATATTCCCCATTCATTTTATGAAGGGAACACAACTCTGATACCAAAGGTAGTCAAAGACATCACTAAAAATAAAATTATGGACCAATATCCCTCATGAAGTTAGATGCACAAATTCTCAACAAAATCCTAGCCAACAGAATCCAGCAGCACATTAAAAAAAAAAAATACACCATGACCAAGTATGATTAATATCAGACATGCACAGATGGTTCAACATTAGGAAAAGAATCTACGTAATCCACCACAGAAACAAAATAGAGAAAAGTATAAAATCATATTAATCAAAGAAGAAAAGGCATTTGACAAAATCGAACACCCATTACTCATTAAAAAAACCAAAAACCAAAAAATAACACTCAACAAAATAGTAATATAAGGGAAATTCCCCAGTAATGAGTTAATGCACTGGACTGCAAAGTCGTTTTGAACCACAAGGGCAGCAGTTCAAGCTCATCAGCCACTCCTCGGAAACCCTATACAGGGTCACTATGGGTTGGATCCGACTCGAAGGCACTTAACAACAACAACGTACACAAAGCCACTGGCAATACTGGTCTCAACAGAGATAATGAAAGCATACCCATGGCCAAAGGGAATAAAGTTGCTCTTGATCATCATACCGAGTCAATATTGTATTGGAAGTCCTAGTCATAGCACTAAAGTAAGAAAGGGGAATAAAATGTATCCAAATTGGCAAAGAAGCAGTTGTTGTTGTTGTTAAATGCTGTCAAGTCAGTTCTGACTCACAGTGACCCCATATAGGATGCCCAAGGAGCAGCTGGTGGATTTGAACCATTACCTTTCAATTAGCAGTGTAGTCCAGCCAAGTTGACACACAACCTTCACCATCACATCCAACATGACATCAAGCTCTCCTGCTAGCATTCCAATTATTTGACCATCACGTGTGCTGAATTGATCATTGAATTCAGTCTGCAGTTCGCTTTCCACAAAGGTTTTTCACTTTTCTTAACTCATGAATAAAACACAACTCTCCCTTTCTTATGCTCTCTCTCAGTAATAGAGCATCTTTTTCACAGATTACCATATGCTTTTTCACGTCTTAAGTCAACATGTACACTCTCTCTTTGTTGTCTTCCCTGGAAATTGTCTTTGCCCTGAAATGAGCAACCTTGGCTTGCAGCAACTACTTTACTTGTTAGAATCAGATCAATTGAAAAGAGATGCCTTACTTCACCTTTTCAGGTTCTCTGGACAACTTGAGAACTTGGTGTGCTCTTGGATAAACAGACATTCACATAAGGAAAGATAAGACATACAATAAGCCTCGTGCTTGAGTTTTGTTCACTTGATAACACAATCCTTAGACCATCACAGCTCAGAGAAGTCAGGGGCATATAGGGAAATAACCACATTTCAGAAAGCCATAAAGAAAATATCAAGACTACTTATTCTACATGTACTCAAGCCAGAGAAGTCATATAACTATAATAGTCTTTCTTCCAGAGTAAAAGAAGAATTCCAGAGGTATTTATATCCATCCTGTTTCATAAACATTTTTTATGAAAAGGTATTTTCTCATTGCAGGAATCATTATTGCAAAAAAAAAATCAAATGAAGAAAGAAAATTATACAAGAAAAAAAATCACTGATAGTCCCAACCCAAAAATGTAACCCAATGATGTTAATTCTAACTCATAGCCACTCTACAAGGACAGTATAGAATGACCCCAGTTTCCAAGTTTGCAAAGCTTTACGAAGCAGACTGGCACATATTTCCCCTTGGAGTGACTGGTTGGTTCAAATCATTGACTTTTTGGTTGCAGCTGAGTACGTTAACCATTGTGCCATTAGTGGTTCCTCTCATAGTTCCATTGTTGTTGTTGTTGTTGTTAGGTGCCATCAAGTCGGTACTGACCCATAGAGACCTTATGCAAAGTAGAAAGAAACACTGCCCCATCCTGGGCCGAGCTCACTAGGGTTGCCACGCTTGAGTCCATCGACGCTGCCACTTGGCCAATCCATCTCATTGGGGGTCTTCCTCTTTTTCTCTGACCCTCCACCTTACCAAACATGATATCCTTCTCCAGCGACTGCTCCCTCCTGACAATATGTCCAAAATATAAGAGATGAAGCTTAGCCATCAAGGCCTCCAAGGAACTGCATTTCTTCCATTACCGCCACCCCACCCCCCAAAGAAATGCACATATTGTATTTTTCTGTAGCTATATATCTACTGTTATTGCTTAAAGGAATTCAACCATAAAAGTCTTACTCTACTATGGAGTACTGGTGTGGCACTGTAGTTCAAACCCACCAGTTGCTCCTCGGAAACCCTATACAGGTCACCATGAATCTGAACCAATTCCACAGCACTTAATATTGTTGTTCTGTGTTGTCAGATCTGTTCTGACACATACTAATCTTATACAAGGTTTCTGAGGCCATAATTCTCTGTAGGAGTAGAAAGCCTCATCTTTTCTCCCAAGAAGCAGCTGGTGGATTTGAACTGCCAATCCTGCACTTAATAGACCATCGTATAATCCATTATGTCCCCAGGGCTCTCATATACGCATGTTGTTGTTGTTGTTAAATGCCATAGAGTCGGTTCCGACCCATAGCGACCCTGTCTAGGGTTTCCAAGGAGCAGCTGGTGAGCTTGAACCACTGACCTTGCACTTCCTTTTTATATCTCTCTATACATTTTGTTTCCTACCAGCATTTGATATTCCATTTTAAAATTATCATTATATTCATTTTTTTCTTTTATAGAACATGTAAATATAATTCCGTTTTTAACAGTATTCACTCAAATAGATATACTGGTTTGCACTTCCTTCTGCAATATAGCATTGCAGCTCCTTCTATCAAGATAAGGACTCTCTTTTTCTACTTCTTGAATCTGGTCATGATCACATTATTTGAATTGGCCAATAGGACATTAGCACACAGAATGAACTCAGAGGGAGGATTGAACCTGTTTGCTCATGGAATCCCATCCTTTGGCTGCCTTTAGAACTGACCCACCATGTAAAGAAGCTTGGGGCAGGTTCTCAGTGCAGGAATTCCAGGTGCAGAAAACACACTTCACTCCTCGTTCTTCTTTCTTGGTGGTAGTGAAGTCCTCTTTTTCCATCTCTAGGATCGTTCATCCCTCACAGGATGGCAAAATTTAGCAAACCCATTGGTGGGACACAAATACCTTATTTTCATAATCCCACTGTATCATTTGGTGGGAGTTGCAAGACCATGGTGAACATGGTGAGAAAGGCCGTAGAACAGGGACCCACTGCACAGCATAGGCCATCTAGCTACCAATCCAAACCAACCCAAGCCCATTGCCATAGAATCCATTCCATACTAGACCTGCCCCGTAGGGTTTCCAAGGTTGTAATCTTGTAGAAGTTGATTGTCACAGCTTTCTGCCGATGTTCTTGAACCACTGACCTTTTGGTTAGCAGCTGAGCACTTTAACCACTGCATCATTTGTGCTACCAAATGACCACAAATGTCTGAAAGTGCCCAGAAAGTATCAGTGAAGCAGCCCAGCCTACCCAAAAGATTATGGTTTAAATAATTTCATTTTAGACGGAGCTCTGGTAGCGTAGTGGTTACGAATTGGGCTGCTAACCTCAAGGTCGGCAGTTCGAAACTACCAGCTGTTCCATGGGAGAAAGATGAGTCTTTCTGCTCCCGTAAAGATTTACAGCCTCAGAACCCCTGTACAGGGTCGCTATGAGTCAGAACTGACTCCAATGTACTTAACAATAACAACAACAATTTAAGGGGTAGTTTGTTATGCAGTAAAAGCTAGTTGTTGTATATATGAATTCTAAACAGGATGAAATAGGAATTAAGGCAGCAGGAAATAATTTTCTCCATTAAGATGTCTTCAAGGTTTCATACTAACAAGCAATAGCACCCAGCTGTTACTGTGTGATACTATGTCCTTGCTGTTACATATACCAACAAATTTATTTTAAAGTAGGATTTCAGCAAGTCTTAAATGACTTCTTTGCTGCAAACAAAATTATCCTTTCAAAACCATAACCCTTTCCTTTTTTTATTTTAATTTCAGATATAATAAAGGTCTCCATTTTCCACTCATTTTGTTGTTTTGGAGTCAGCTAGCCTGTAAGAGTCTTGGTGTGGCACTGTGGGTTAATATGCTGGTCTGCAAAGTCCATCTTAAGCACAAGGTCAACAGTTCAAGCTCACCAGTCGCTCCTCAGAAAGCCTACACAGGGTCGCTATGGGTCAGAACTGACTCGACGGCACTTAACAACAACAACAAAAAAAAACCTGTGGGAAGAAAGAGTAGAATCATACCTGAACTCATCCAAGAAAACTCTGGTTCACATCTATAGTACAGAAAACACTTAATTCCCAGTCCACTCCCACCCTACCTAACTACCAGTTGTCATAAACTGAGGGACTTATTTTACTATAAAGGGGAAGGAGAAGGTATTGTGTGAGAAGAGGACACATTCAGGCAATGTCTAATCTGGTAGCACTCAACATGCAGCATTTAGTCATTTTTCAAAGTATCATTATAGAAAATGTTACACTTGCTTTTTCCTCATGAGGTCCCAGAAAACATTCCCTTTATAACTGGGCAGGAGAGGTCATTACATTGGTCCTTCTGTAGTGGAAATGGGCTGCAGTAGCACCTGCTTGTTAACACCAGCTCTGAAGGAGAGAGGATCTTGTCCTTTGGCTGTCTTTCATAGCAGAAGGCCGGATGGTTTGGGTGAATGATACCACTTTCATGACCCTTCTCCCTAGAACTCAGCCGGCTGCCAGCATTCCTGGAGAATAACTAGAGACCAAGGATCAGCTCTCATTCAAAGGTTTTGTGACTTTCGGCAACTACTTTACTGAGTCTCACCCTCTTTAACGGCCATTTCACTAATTTCCCTTGGGAATGGAGATAGTGTACAGGCCATTTTAAAATGCAGAGTATGTGTATTAAGCCAATTTTATATTATTCTAGACAACTGGCAAAGAGTGCTACTGAATGAATTTTATGTGTAAACATAAAATATAGTCTTCCACCAGACTCAAAGAGATTGTCCAAATTGTTAGCTGTAGAAAGTGTATGATAGATTAGTATTTTAAATTAGTCAATGTAAATTGTTACTGTGTTGAGGTTTTACTTTACTGGATTGGTTTATTTTCTGTAATTTAAAGGAGCTGAATTATGGAATGTGATAGATGGCTTTTGAGAAGATTTGACAACAGGCTCTTGAGGCATATATGTTTAGAGTCTATGGTAATCGCAAGATCAACGATTCAAACCCTAAGCCCATTCCTTAGAAACCCTACACAGGGTCACTATGGGTTGGAACCAACTTGATGGCACTTAACAGCTTAACAACAATGGTAATTAATGTTTTAAAACTCTCAATAGTTTCTGTGAAATCTCAGAAGACATTAAGATCTTCCATAACCTCTTCCTACCCTTTGTTTTAAGTCTCCTTCAGCTCTTCATCTTCATGTTTCCTAAATTCTGCCCAGAGAGATTTGCCCTCAATCTCCATTATACTGATTTCTATACACTACTGCAATAGGAATTATTGCATACTTAGTAATTTAAAACAAAACAAATTTGTCATCATACAGTTCTGAAGATTAGAAGTGTCTCACTGATTTAAAATCGAGATGGTAGGGTTGCATTCTTTTCTGGAGGCTCTTGAAGAGAATCCACTCCCTTACCTCTTCCAACTTCTGGCAGATACCCATATTCCTTAGTCTGTGAACCCGCCTCCATCTTCAAACCCAGCAACATAGCATCTCTGTGACACTTCTATTGCCACATGTCTTCTATCATCACAGTTTAGAAAGGTTCTCCTTTTTAAGGACTCGTATGATTCAGGATAATCTCCCCTCGTCAAGATCTTTAGCTTTAATTACATCTGCAGAGTCCTTTTTGTTCCATATAACATAACATATTCACAAGTACTAAGGGATTGGGTATAAGTATTTTGGGGAGCCATTATTTTAGCTTTGATTATACCTTTTTGCCTCAGCTTATCTATCATCCTGAGTTCTGAGTTCCTTGGTTATTGCTCTCTATACATAAAACATTCTCTCTGTAGTCCAAGTAGAAATGTCTTCATTAAATTCCTTCAGTAATGGTCTATTCTAAAACTTAGGCAATAATCATTTTTAGTTCCCTTCTTAATTCTCTCTAACTCTCCAACTCATCTTTGGGAGCCCTCCCTGTACACCAAAGAGTAGAGCTGTACATGAGAATAATGCAAACATCTAAACCTCAGCACTTATACTTTCTTAGAGTCTCATAATATTTGGAAATCACTACTGCTTAATTGATTGATCAAAATCAAAGACAGTTGTTTACCAGACAACCTAAAACAAACAAACAAACAAAAACTCAGTCTATAGTAACTGGGGAAAACCTTTCTGAATTCCAGAGATGCTATGGGAGAAAACAGCACACTATTTCAAATGCATAAAGCAGTGAGTATTGATGCAGGTTTATACAACTCAAAGAAATCTCTTCTCCCCAACCTGTGGAGAGGTTCCAGTATCCATCTTCAACAAAGCCTTACATTTCTCATGATCCTATGACAAGTTGTTTTTAAGTGCCATCAAGTTGGTTCCAACTCATGGCTACCCTGTATAGGGTTTCTGAAGAGCAGCTGGTGGATTTGATCTGCTGACCTTGCAATCCAGTGCTTGGCCAAAAGCACCACATCAGAACTCTGCTATGCTTATACTATAACACCACATCAGGACTCATTGTCACAAGTACACGTCCAAATGCTTTCCTCTAGTCCAGACAATAAGATAACATCACAGTTTAAGAATTCTAAGTTATTGTCTTAGGAATCCCTGGGCAAACCAAATGTTTCAATACTTAACTATTAGCCAGAGGCTGGCAGTTCAAATACCCAGAGGCACCTTGGAAGACAGGCCTGATGTCTGCTTCCCAAAAGATCACAACCTTGAAAACCCTGTGGAGCAATTCTGTTCTGCACACATGAGATCACCATGAGTCAGAATTGACTCGATGATAACAAACAACAAATTGTTTTAGGAGTCTCTGAATGCAAAAATGCATAATGTACCCAAAAGGCTAATGGTTTAATTCCATCCAGAAGCACTGCATAAGAAAGGTTGAGCAATTTGCTTTAGAAAAATTCAGCCATTGAAAACCCAATGGAATACAGTTCAACTCTGACACACATGGGGTCACCATCAGTTGCAATTGACTAAATGACAGGTGTTTGGTTTTTGCTTTTTAATTTGTCTTAATTTTGGTATACTACAGAAAACAGATTCCAGTCTCCAATCATGGCCTTAAAATATTTTAGGTAAATGGGAAGTGGAAAAGGGGAATCAATAAGAGCCTAAAACAATTGACTGAATCAATATATGAACACAAAGCAAATTCTTATGCTGGCTTCCAAGGAATAAGGTAGTTTACCTCCTAGAGAGCTAAGTTCTTAGTGAGACTTAATATGGAAAACTCAGCAAAATAGATTCCCATTAAACAATTTCTTCACATAATGTTCATTGACATTGGTTACATCCTTTACATTGTGTCACCGTTGTAATTATTTCCATTATTGTTGTTTCATTCCCATTAACTTAGTCTCTCCTGCTGTGGCACTGTAGGATGAGCAATCAATCAACGGCAAGGTGTGCAGCTCATACTCACCAATCAATTCCTTGGAAATCCTATTCGGGGTCACTATGAGTTGGAACCAACTTGATGGCACTTAGCAACAACAACAACTGCCCTCCAACTTTCTCATCTATGCTGTAGAATAACTGTTATTTATTTGGTCTCATATAGATAATTTTTTAAAAGAGCACAGTATTCAATTCTGACATTTTTTAACTTTCTGTGTTAATCTGCTATTTACTTAAAAGGTGACTTCAGTGGATAGTTTCATATATCAGAACAATAGTCTTGAAGATTCTTCCAATCTCAATGGGTCCTCTAAGTCTGAATTTCTTTGAGAATTCAAAATTCTGTTTCACATGTTTCTCCATTTCTAAAAGGATCCATCGATATGTGCCTGAGGAGGACATTTGGTAGTGGTAGCCAGGTACCATTTAGTCCTTCTGGTATCAAGATAGAAGAGGTTGTGCTTCATGGAGACAATTAGTCCTATTGTCCAGCTCCTTTTCTGATTCTTGGGTTTTCATCTTTCTCTTTTGCTCCAGAAAAACAGAGACCAATAGTAGCATCTTAGATGGCTGGTCACAAAGTTTAAAGATGCGAGACACTGCTCACCAGACTAAGATGTAGAGCATAAATTGAACTGATCAAATAAGACAAAGACCCTTAATCTTCAAATGAAGAAAACTAATCTCATTAATTATGCTTAAGAAGTATCTGTATCTACAGCCTTTATTTGTTTTATTATATATATGTTGTTGTTGTTGTTATGTGCCGTGGAGTCGGTTCCGACTCATAGCAACCCTGTACAGAGTTTCCGAGGCTGTAAATCTTTACGGGAGCAGAAAGCCTCATCTTTCTCCCACGGAACAACTGGTAGTTTCGAACTGCTGACCTTGCAGTTCGCAGCCCGATTCGTAACCACTACACTACCAGGGCTCCTTATTATATATATATATATGCCACTGCTGTTGCAAAAGCATGTATAATATGGCTTTTACCAATACATCTTTTTCCTTGTAGTAATTGCATATTGAATGGAAATAGTCACCATTGGCATCCTTGTCTCATTACCTTTATCAAAAGGAAAGGTCTCAGTTAAGATGCTTGACTGTATTACTAATATTGGTTTCCCTTGCCTGTTGTTGTTGTTAGGTGCCATCAAGTTGGTACTAACTCACAGCGACCATATGCACAGCGGAAAGAAACACTGACCGATCCTGGGCCAACCTCATAATTGTTGCACGCTTGAGTCCATCGATGCTGCCACTTAGCCAGTTCATCTCATTGGGAGTCTCCTTCTTTTTCTCTGACCCTCCACCTTACTAAACATGATATCCTTCCAAGTGACTGGTTCCTCCTGGCAATATGTCCAAAATATGAGAGATGAAATTTGGCCATCTTGGCCTCCAAGGAGAACTCTGGCTGCACTTCTTCCAAAATGGATCTATTGGTTCTTCTGGCAGTGCATGGCACTTTCAATATTCTCCTCCAACACTATAACTCAAAAGCACCAATTCTATGGTCTTCTTTATTCACTCTCCAGCTTTCAAATGCATATGAGGTTTTTGAAAATACCAAGGCTTGGGTCAGGCGCACCTTAGTCCTCAAGCTGACAACTTTGCTCTTCAACACTTTAAAAAGGTCTTGTGCAGCAGATTTGCCTAATGCAATACATCATTTGATTTTGTGACTGTTGCTTCCATGAGTGTTGATAGTTGATCCAAGAAGAATGAAGTCCTTGACTACTTTCAATTTTCCCAGATTCATACTTCATACATTCCATATTCTGATTTTAAATGGATGCTTACAGCTGTTTCTCTTGATTTTGAGTTGTACCCCATCAGCAAATGAAGTTCTCGCAGGCTTTTCTCCCATGGGCTTTACTCCATTCGCATCATCACGGTCAACTCTACTTTGAGGAGGCAGCTCTTCTCTAGTCACATTTTGAGTGCCTTTCAATCTAAGGGTCTCATTTTCTGGCACTATATCTGACAGTGTTTTTCTGCTATTCATAAGATTTTCAGTGACCTTATGAATAGCAGAGAAGTAGTTCAGAAGTAGTTCATCACTCCTTGCCTACTATTGTAAAATAGACACTTGAGTGGGAAAGAAAGGACTATCAGGAAACATGATTATAGAAACTTGTAAGCCCATCTTCAGCCTATAATTGATTGGAATGCCTAAAAGGAGTTCTAGTACTTGCCCAGTGAAACAGACTAGTTGTGGAGCCCTTGTAGCATATAGAACCTTAGGTAGAATCCTGATCCACATCCAGAAACTTCTGGGGGTGGGGGCGGGGGGCATTACCACTTGAAAGGACATGTAGACCAGACCAGAGCAGCTAGAGGAACAAAAGATACTTCCTGAAAGACCAGCAGGAAAAAATTAAAACCAAACCAAAAATTGCAGTGTTTGGTTATTACAAGAACAAACAAGCTGTTCATCAGGGAGTCATGAAGGCAAGCAATGAAGTCCCTTCAGGAAAATCCCCCCTCCAAGACTAACACTCAAAGGGAATACACAAGCAGGCATGTGAGCTTGCTGGTGACCACAAAGGTCTGGGTTTGAATAGAAGTAGGGAAAAGTCAGTAATAAGGATATGGGTTGAGTTCAACCACAGACTCCCACTGACGTGGAGATGATAGAGAGAAGAGGAAGGGCTGGTTGGTCCGAAGTTTGGGGAGACTTGGGAACTCCTGAGCCCATGGACAATGACCTAACCATGAAGGGCTAGACTGAGAGTGAAGTGTTCAGCTGATGTGAAGTGATGGGAGATGCCCAAAAATGCCCAAACTTATGGATAGTACCCATTTGAGCTAGCTTTGATGGCTTGATGACCAGAGCTCAACTAGAGGAAGATAAAGTCAGTGAAGGAAGAAACTGTAAACTGCTATAATTTGATGAACTTGACCTAACTTATGGACGCAGTCACTCAAAATAGCTACCTAGAGGGAATGCGTCTTCATATCAAGGATCAAGTCTATCCCCTCAGTATACAGAGTTAATAGGGATGGACAAATTAGACATTGTTGTTGTTGTTAGGTGCCATTGAGTCAGTAACAACTCATACCAACCCTATGTACCAAAAAACAAAACACTATC
>NW_006408557.1:3827864-3829506 GCF_000296735.1 Chrysochloris asiatica
GCAGAATGTGAGACCCTAACCAGAGATGCAGCAACACCTGAGATGGAGGTAAAGATGAAGATATGGAGAGATAGAGCAGCTGAGGACTGTAGACTCATGGAAAGAGAAAGCCTGTGTGCTGGTGGCTAGGAGGCAGGCTTGCAGAATGTGCCCTTTGGTTGTTTAAATGATTATATATTTCTTAGTGTTTTTATGTACATAAAAAAACAAGGAAATGTTAACTGATGATGCATAGAGGGGATTGTAATCATTGCAATGAAACAAAATACGATAAGATGAATGCACAACTAATATTTTCCCATGTAAACTACCACTCAATTCATAAAAGTTTTTTGTTTGTTTGTTTGTTTGTTTTAAGGAACGCTGTCAATCTTCCATTGTGTATAATGGCTGTTGTTCTTTCATATATTCCCTTGATCATGTTAAGGGCTTTCCTATTAATTCCTATTTTGCTGGGAGTTTTTGTCAGGAAAGAGTGTTGTATTTTATCAAATGCCTTTTCTGTTTCAGTTGAGATAATCATGTGGTTCTTTGTTTATTAATGTGGTGTATTACAATGATTGATTTTCTTCTTTTTATAAATACTCTTGAATTATGTTTTGGGGAAAGTTTACATAGAAGTTTAAGTGCCCACTGAACAATTCCTATACTCTTATATGACATAGGAGGGTGAGCCAAAAATTATCTGCACTCTGGCTGTAACACTTATTTTAATCAACTTTTAGAAAAGACAAATGCATCATTTTTGACATAATCTCCTTGATTTTCAATACACTTTTCCCATCTGTCAACAAGCTTTCATAGTCCCTTATTTTAAAATATTTAAGGCTGAGCTGTGAGCCATAAAAGTACCACTATTGTCACTTTGTCATCAGAGGTGAATCTTCATCCTCTAAGAGCTGTTTTCAAGGACCAAACAGGTGAAAGTTCAATGGAGCAAGATCATGACTATAGGGAGGATACTTTAATATCTCAAAATGAAGTTTTTGAAATGTCAACAGTATGGGCAGAGGTGTGTGGACATGCATTGTCATGCAAGATCAAAATGCCCTCAGATAGCAGTCTTCTGTGTTTAATACAAAATTTTGGCTGTAGCTCTTCAGTGAGCATCTCACTATAATGAGCAGTGTTGATTATTGAACCTTTTTCCTGATAATGTTCCAGTACTGGCCCTTGAGAATCCCAGAAAAGTGTAAGCATAAATTTTCCAGCTGATGGCTGACATTTGAATGTTTTCTTGGTCAGCGATTGAGGATGTTTCCATTCCATACTCTGCCATTTAATCTCAGGCTCATAGTGATGAATCCATGTCTCATCACCTTCCTTTAAGTATCGGTCCGAATTTTGTTTGCAGATGTCTAAACGATTCTGTTTATGCTCTTCCATGATTTGTTTTGGTACCCACCTCACACAAATGTTTCAAAACCTGAGTCTGTCATGGATTATTTCATAAGCAACGCTTTGGATGGTTTGCAAATGATTTGCCACATAGCCACTGCCACTTGTCTATTCAACAGAATCATTTTGCATGCACACTCAATGTTGTCATCAGTAGTGGATGTGAACAGGTGTTTTAATGTAACTGGAATATGGATAATTTTTGACTCACCCTCATAAATTAATACATGTTGCTGTTGTTGTT
>NW_006408557.1:3829966-3839593 GCF_000296735.1 Chrysochloris asiatica
GAGTCAGTTCCAACTCATAGTTTACCCCTATAGGGTTTTTGAGGAGCAGCTAATGAGCTTGAAGCATTGACCTTATGGTTTAAACTGTCCAGTGCATTAACCCACAGCGCCACACTAAGACTTCAAATGTCTCTTAGTATTGTCGTATTCACCGTTAAGGTAGAATGGCATAAGTACAAGTGTCCCAATTAAAACACCAACATGAACCACTTGAACTCCGGGTGTGGCATTGTAGGATAAGCAATGGACTATGAACCACAGATTAGAAGTTCAACACCCTGCTCCTTGGAAAACTCTATAGAGGATCATTATGAGTTGGAACTGACTCGACAGCACTTAACAACATGAGCCACTTACTCTTTTTTGATATGTATGCTTTCATAGACACAGGAACACTGTCTTTTTAAAATATCCGATATGGCAAAAGTAACTCTTAATTGGGGTTAGTGGTTGTTCAGTGGTAGAATTCTCACTTCTGTGTGGGACACCCAGGTTCGATTCTCAGTTAAAACTACTCATGTGTCACTACCAACACACAAGCCTCCATTGCACTACCAGCAATGCACTACCAGCAGCAGAGGCTTGTGTGTTGCTATGAAACTGAAGAGCTTTTAGTGGTGCTTTCAGACTAAGATTGATTAGGAAAAAAGGCCTGGTGATCTTCTGAAGGCACTATGGTTCACAAAAGTCTGGTCTCCAATTGATTGAAAGGCTATTGAAGACCCAAGTAGCGTTTTGTTCCATTACGCATATTAAGAACAACAAAGTTTTAATTAGATATCAATTATGGGCCTTTGATTTCTACCTCAGCAAAATTATATGAGAGAAGGATTGATTATTTACCTTGATAATCCTTCCAACATGACTGTAAACTGTGTATAAGGCCCTTATTCCTTCAGTTCCAAATACTGAATGAGCAATATGTTCCCTGGGAGTCCTGGTGTAGTGCTGTATGATAAGCACTGGACTACACACTGCAAGGTTGGTAGTTCAAAGCCACCAGCTGCTCCTTGGAAACCCTGTAAAGGGTCACTATGAGATGGAACTGAATCAGCAGAACCTAACAACAACAATATGTTCCCTAAGACTCAGGACAGTTCTGATAAATGACAAGCTGCAAAAACTACGGATAGTATCTGAATGTTCTTTGACTTTACACTTGACGGGACATGTACAAATGTTTTACCTGTCATTTTCTCTTAAAGTCTATGAGAAATTTCTATTTCACTGAGTCCAAGAGACACAAAAATGACCTAGCACAAAGCAAGCACAGAGCTGGCCAGAGGGAACTCCTCAGGTTTTATAAATTCATGAGGAAAACCTCTGTTTCTCCCAAGGAACTATGGAGTACTAGGTAATTCTTAACGACAGGTGTTAGCTGAATTGTTCTCAGCGGTGTGCTAGGAAATAACATTGGCTTTCCAAGGATATTGGAGTTGGTCCTGATTTGCACTATGTGCCAATTTTTACAGCAGAAATACCTCACCGTGGTTAATTTCTAGCTACCAATAGGTCACAGAACTCCTCATCATTTAAAAATCAACGCTCATGAGACAGAATGTGCCCTACCACTGACTTTGTTCTGGTTTTCCTATTGCACCAGAAAATGAAACTGTTGGTTTTATAAGTATTTCCCACATCTTCTTTTAATAAAATATCCTCTTTGCCTATCATGGTCATTGTATATACAAGGTCATCCCATTGCATTTTCTCAGGGCTCAAACCAGTAGTAGGATAACACATGAAAACCTTCTAGGCCTTCTTTTCACCAATTCCTTTTGACTTAAATAATAGAATGCTGTCCATATGTCCACCACCACTCACATGCCAGTTTGTCATACAGTAGTGGCTTGAATGTTGCTGCGATGCTGGAAGCTATGCCACCAGTATTTAAGTACCAGCAAGGTGACCTATGGTGGACACGTTTCAGAGGCGTTTCTAGAATAAGACAGACTAGGAAAGAGAGGTGGACTACTTCTGAATGGTTAACGCTGAAAACATTATGAATAGAAATAAAATATAGTTATATATAGTGACAACATTATGAATACCCCCAAAATATTATCAGATATAGTGCAGAAGATGAGCTACTCAGGTTGGGAGGCACTCAAAATATGAGTGTGTGAGAGCTGCCGCCTCAAAATAGAGTGGACCATAATGATGTAATTGGAGCAAAGCTTTCATGACCTTAATTTTCTGATGGGACACAACTCAAAATGAGGAGACACAGATGCACACATCCATTAATAATCATAACATGGGATATATGAAGTATAAATGTAGGAAAATTGGAAATCATCAAAAATGAAATGGAATGCATAAAGATCAATAGTTTAGAGATTAGTGACCTGAAATGTCCGTTTTTAATTTGACAAGCATATGACATCAAATTGAAGAGAATAGCACTGCATTCATTGCCAAAAAGAGTATTACAAGACCTATCTTGAAGTACAATACTGTTTGTGATAGAATAATATCCATATACCTACAAGGAAGACCATTTAATAGTACTATTATTCAAATTTATGCACCAAGCACTAAAATTAGTGATGATGAAATTGAAGACTTGAAGAAGACTAACTTCTTTAGTTTGAAATTAATCAAACATGCAATCAAGATGCATTTAAAATTACTGGTGATTGGAATGCAAAAGTTGGAAACAGAAAGATGGATCAGTAGTTGAAAAATATAGCCTTGGTGACAGAAATGACTCTGGATATCACATGATAGAACTTTGTAAGACCAATGACTTATTCATTGCAAATTCATTTTTAAACAACACAAAAGGCAATGATACACGCAGACCAATTATACCACATGGAAATCACAAGAATCAACTTGACTACATCTGTAAGAAGAGACAGTAAAATTCAATATCATCAGCCAAAACAAGACCAGGTGCAGACTGTGGAACAGTCTGTTATATACGACTTCTGACTGAGGCTGAAAATCTTAAACAACTCCTCAGTAGTAAAAAATACAATAATAACTATATCCCACCTGAATGTAGAGACTATTTGGAGAACAGATTTGATGTATTAGACACTAATGACCAAACATGAGGAGAGCTGTGGAATGACATCAAGAATATTGTGCAGAAAGAACACAAAAGGTTATTAAAAAGACAGGAAAGAAAGAAAATATTAAAATGGCTATCAAAACAGACTCTGAAACTTGCTGTTGATAGCAGAGACGTTAAAGTGACTGGAAGAAATGAGGAAGTAAAAGAACTGAGCAGAAAATTCAAAGGACAACTCAAAAAGACAAAGTAAAGTATTATAATTAAATTTACAAAGACATGGAGTTAGAAAACCAAAAGGGAAGAACATGCTCAATATTTCTTAAGCTTAAAGAACTAAAGTAGCAAGCCTAGTCTTGAAATACTGAAGGATTCTATGGGCAAAATTTGAATGATATAGAAAGCATCAAAAGAAGATGGAAGAAATACAGAGTCACCTTACAATAATGAAATGGTAAATGTTCAACAATTTTAAGAAGTAGCATATGATCAGTCCCAATCGTTCTGAAGACAAAAGTGCAAACTGCACTGAAGGCATTGGTGAAAACCAAGGCTACATGAATTGATACAACACAAATTAAAATCTTTCAACAAACTGATGCACCACTAGAACTGCTCACTCATCTATGTTAAGAAATTTGGAAGACAGCCACCTCACCAACTGATTGGAAGAGGTTCAAACTTGCTCACATTTCAAAAAGAGGTGATGAAAAGATGCAGAAATCATTGAACAAATATCATTAACAACAAATACAAGTAAACTTTTATTGAAGATAATTCAAAAGCAGTTGCAACAGTACATGGACAGGAAATTGTCAGAAATTCAAGTTAGATTCAGAAGAGAATGTGGAGCTAGGGATATCACTGCTGAAGTCAGATGGATCTTAGTTGAAAGTAGAGACTATCAGAAAGGTATATACTTGTGTTTTTGTCTGTGACAGGCTTTCTCAACTGTGTGGATCATGATGAACTACAGATAACATTGTGAAGAATGGACGTTTTAGAATACTTACTTTTGCTCACAAGGAACCTGTACATAGACCAAGAGGCTGTACAGGTTCCCCATAGAACAAGGGGAAACTGAATGGTTTAATATCAAGAAAGGTGTGTACCAGGATTGAATCCTTTCACCATACTTACTCAATCTGTATGCTGAGCAAATAAACCAAGAAGCTAAATTATATGAAGAAGAGCATGGTGTTAGGATTGAAAAAAGACTCATTAACAACCTGCAATATGATACAGCCTTGCTTTCTGGGAACAAAGAGGACTTAAAATATTTACTGATGAAGACTAAAGACCTCAACCTTCAAAATGGGTTGCACCTCAATGTAAAGAAAACAAAATTCCTCACATTAGACCTATAAATAGCATCATTGTAAACGGAGAAAAGACTAAAGTTGTCAAAGGCTTCATTTTGATTGGATCCACAATCAATACTCATGGAAACAGCATTCAAGAAATCAAACAATGGATTGCATTAGACAAATAACTGCAAAGGAACTCTTTAAAATGTTCAAAAGCCATGATACCAGTTTGAGGACTAAGATGTACCTGACCTAAGTCACGGTATTTGCAATAACCTCATACGCATGTGAAAGTTGGACAGTCATTAAGTAGGACTATAGAAGAATCAATACATTTGAATTATGTTGTTGGAGATGAACATTTAAAATGCCATGGTGGTGATGGTTGTGTGTCATCGAGTTGAATCTGACTCAAAGCAACTCTGTATAGGGTTTCCTGGGCAGCAAATCTGTTGTTGTTATATGCCATCGCGTAGGTTCCAATTCATAACTACAGGATTTCCAGGAGTACTGGTGTAGCACTATCTGATACGCACTGGACACAAGGTGAACTACAAGGTCGGTTATTCAAACCTATCAGCCGCTCTTCAGAAACCCTACACAGGGTTGCTATGAGTCAGAACTGACTCAACAGTACTTTACAACAACAAACAGGGTTTCCAAGGAACAGCTGGTGGGTTTGAACCACTAAACTTTGCGATTAGCAGTCTGGTGCTCATCCTACAGTGCCACACCAGGACAGAAAACCTCATCTTCTCTCATTGTATAATCAAACTGCTGACTTCATGGTTGGTAGTCAGTTTGTAATCCACTATGCTACCTGGGCTCCTACCACAAAAACAAACAAAATTTGTCTTGGAAGAAATATATCTGGAAGGCTCCTTAGAAGCCAGAATATCAAGGTTTACCTCTCATACTTTGGACATGCTATCGAGAGGACCCAGGAACTGGTTCTTCCTGATAAATTGTTAAATTGGGGGATCAGCCAAAAAGAGGAAGACCACCAAGGATATGGATTGACACAGGGAAGCAGCCCCAAAATGACACCACGTGTGATGATGGCACAGGACTAGGCAGAGTTCCATTCTTTTGTGTACAGGGATGCTATGAGTTGGATCCAACTTGAAGGCAGCTAACAACAAAATCCATATATCTAAGACACAATTTAACCTGTAGATTCTCAAATAAGTTCTCAAAATTCTGGACAAAAATACCCATGTATTTGAAAGGTAACTTTTTGTCTCGATCAGTACTCTGATTTCTTACACCATGGCCTTAAACAAGATGAAGGACTTGAAAATTGAAGAACAGGAACGTATAACTGTGGACTATGTGAAGGGAATTCTTCAAGCCACCCCCCACCTGTGAAGTCTGGGATCAGATCTGGAACCTCCAAGCCAAACCTGATGATTTGCTTATTTCTACGTATCCTAAAGCAGGAACAACATGGGCTCAGGAGATAGGGGACTTAATATAAAATAACAGTGATATTGAGAAAAGCAAACGAGCACCAACTCACGTACGAATTCCTTTCATCAAATGGATACACCCAGCAATAGGATCTGGTTTGGAAAAGGCTAATGTTCTGCCCTCACCACGGACACTGAAAACTCATCTGCCCATTGGCCATTGGCCATTGCCCATTGCCTCCATTCTTTCTGGAGAAAAACTGCAAGATAATCTACATAGCAAGAAACCCCAAGGACAATATGGTATCCTATTACCATTTACACAGGATGAACAAAGCGCATCCACACCAGAGCACCTGGAAAGAGTATTTTGAGCATTTTCTGGCTGGAAAAGTGTGCTGGGGTTCATGGTATGACCATGTGAAAGGATGGTGGAAAGCAAAGGACCAACACCGAATTCTCTACCTCTTCTATGAGGATATGAAGAAGAACCCTAAGGATGAAATTCAGAAGTTGGCAAAATTTATTGGAAACAACCTGGATGATGAAGTTCTAGATAGAATTGTCCATCACACTTCTTTTGATGTTATGAAGCAGAATCCAATGGCCAACTATTCACTGGTTCCTCCTGAGATCATGGACCATTCCCTTTGTCCATTCATGAGAAAAGGGTCAGTGGGATTCTGGAAGAACTATTTCACTGTAGCTCAGAATGAAAGATTTGATGAAGACTTCAAGAAAAACATGGATGATACCAGTCTAAGTTTCCAGTTCCAGTAAAGAAAGAAGGACGACACACATATCTGAAGGTTTCTTACACAGGCCAAAGGAGACTGGATTTCGTTGTGTTTGCCCTTTCGAGATAGCTGGTGTTGGGGGCAAAGTCAAGAGAATGGAAGCAAGAGTGGTAAAGTGGAGGCTAGGAATTCAATATATGACTAATTAAAATTGTGGTATGATTACAAATTATCACTACATTTAAGTCTTCTACAAATCATGTGCTTGTTACTATAGTTATAAAATGCTTCAGTTCTCACATTAAAAATAATAATTAGGCTTTCAGATCAGGTGTTAGAGCAAGATCAATTTTAAACAGAGACTGTGTCTTCCAAGAGCGGCCTGTATCTATGTAACCATCAGGTAACTCAGTTTCACCATGAAGCCTTCCAGTTCGTATCAGGCTCCTTAGTTTAAGCATCCATCCCGATCTCTGACCACAGTCTGTGTGGTTAGCTAGACTCACTAACTAGACCCACCTGATGCTGACCGTGGGCTTGCTTCTCTCCTAAGACTCCGCCATCAGGTTCCAATCTCCAGGTAACAGCTACCCATTTACAAAGTGTCTTATTTCCATTTTAGCATGGCTTAACTTCACATTCCTGAAACTCCTGGCTCAGAAATGTTTTGCCTCTTGCTGAGGCTACTAGACTAGTTTACTAATTCATCTCCCAGATCACCACACTTTTGCCAAGGTGATTTTCATTACACCTGATTGATTATGCTGCTCTTTAGCTTAAAAACCTTCAGCGATTCTGAATCTTCACAGCCTGAGAAATAATGCCCAAACTTTTTAGCCTAAACTCAAAGCAGTTATAAGCATGGTTTCAACTTTCCTTTTCATTTTGATTCGTCTTCCAAACCACGTCCTCTTAGCAGAAAATCAGTCTGCTCACTGTGCTGGGGTTGCATCTACCCTCTCAGTTTTGTTAACCCCATGCTTCCACAGAAGATACTTTTCTTTCCTTTCTTTCTGCCTACCCAAAGCATCTAACATGCTTTAACAACCACCTCTGTTTCTTCTCATTCTTTCTACAAATACTTTAACCCAAAGATATTGCTTGCTCTTCTGAAGTCCTATACACTTAGTAGAAAATTCTTCCGTGATTAAGAATAAGGTATATTATGATATATTAAATAAAAAAAAAAAATCCATGTATTTGAGGCTAGTCCTGTCTTCTTTTGTCAGAGGCAAACAAATGTAACATTAGATGGGATGGAAGGTTAAGGAGCACTTTTGAAAACATGATGGGAACTCATAGCTCTCACCCTTGCCTCCACCCTTTGGTTCATTCATCTTTCTCTTAACTGATTTGCAATATGAGTGAAGATATTGTGAGGGGTACAAACCACACCAGGTCACACTCTTAGAAAGAGTGACACTAAAATGTCTATAAAATTTTTAATCAGTGGTTAGCAGAAATTTATTCTTCTTCACTAAAACATCCCTGTAGTCAGTTATAATGAGAAAAACATTTTTCATAAATCCAGCTTACATGGTCATTATAACATCAAGATTAATAAACCATTGCCACTGAGTTGATTCTGACCCATAGTGATCCTGTATAGTTTCTGAGCCTGTATATTTTTACAGAAGAAAGCCTTCTCTTTCTCCCGAAGAGTGGTTGCTGGGTTTGAACTGCTGACCTTGTGGTTAACAGTCCAATGCTTATCCTATAGTGCAACTAGGACTCCTTCTACAAGTCTAATGCTCTATGACAATCTACTTTTTAAAGCTTTTAATATGCTCCAAGAGCCCTCACGGCACAGTGAGTAAAGAGTTGGGCTGCTCCATCTAAGGTGTAACTATTGGTCTCTCCCTGTCTGGAGGAAATAAGAGTGATTAAAAACTGAAGATGAAGGGAAACGATTGGTCCAATGGACTAATGAACCATGCAAACATCAGTCTTCAAGACACTGAGACTGGCTCCTCTTGGGGTCTCATGTTAATGGTGGGTGGCGGCTTCAAAGTGGAACACAGATAACCGCTGCCCGCCCACACGGGGAAACTCTTCCCTGCCTCCGGCTTTCTGCTCGCTGCTAGTGCCGTAGCTCTCCAGCATGTCCATGGTGCCGCCCAATCGCTCGCAGATTGGTTGGCCCTGGGGCGTCAACCAGTTCGGCAATAAGTATATCCAGCTGACCAAGCCCCTCACCCTAGAGCGCACCACCAATCTGTATCCTCTTACCAATTATACTTTTGGTACCAAAGAACCCCTCTATGAGAAGGACAGCTCTGTTGCAGCGAGATTTCAACGAATGAGGGAAGAATCTGATACAATTGGAATGAGAAGAACTGTAGAAGGGGTTCTGATTGTACATGAGCACCGGCTACCCCATGTATTATTGCTTCAGCTGGGAACAACTTTCTTCAAATTACCTGGTGGCAAACTAAATCCAGGAGAAGATGAAGTTGCAGGACTAAAACGCTTAGTGACAGAGATACTAGGTCGTCAAGATGGAGTCCTTTAAGACTGGGTCATTGATGACGGCATTGGTAACTGGTAGAGAACAAATTTTGATCCATATATTCCTGCACATATTACAAAGCCTAAGGATCATAAGAAGTTGTTCCTGGTTCAACTTCTAAAGAAAGCCTTGTTTGCAGTTCCCAAAAATTACAAGCATGTAGCTGGACTATTATTTGAATTGTACGACAATGCACCAGGATATGGACCCATCATTTCTAGTCTCCCTCAACTCTTGAGCAAGTTCAATTTTATATTCAACTGAATTCCTGCGCAGGAGAGAAGAAAAAGAAGCCGTTTCTGTGAGCACAGCTATCCACAGTGTAGAATAATAAACATGGTAGACAAGGTTTTGGGCTTTATCTCTTTCCCAATCCCTAAATTGCTCCCAACTTTCAACTGTTTGAATAGTAGTAAAGTTAATAGGAATAACTAGATAGTGGTGTAAACAAATGTGATAATGTTAAATTGACTTTTGGTTCTACTCATACTTTTTTGTACAATATTAAACAAGTGGACTTTTTTCTTTTTTTACTGTACATTAAACTTAAAAAAATTAAAAAAAAAAAAAGACACTGAGACTGGAAGAACTAGATGATGTCTCGCTACCACTACTAACTACTCTGAAAAGGATCACGATAGAAGGT
>NW_006408557.1:3840455-3851832 GCF_000296735.1 Chrysochloris asiatica
ATTTACATTTATTGGTCGAGTGGTGAGGATTTTTGTTTTCTTTACATTAAGATGCAACCCGTACCAAAGGCTGTGGTCTTTGATCTTCTTCAGTATGTATGTTAAGTCCTCTTTCCTTTCAGTAGCAGGGTTCTATCATCCGTATATAACAGGTTGTTCATGTGTCTTCCTCCAAACCTGATGCCATATTTTTCTTCAAATAATCCAGCTTCTTAGATTATTTGTTCAGCATACAGATTGAATAAGTATGGTGAAAAACTACAACCAAACAATAAACCAGCCTATAATGGTGAATAATAACACTAGTGACATATGCTCAACTTTTGAGATCAAAAGTGCAGCATTTACCCAATGACAAAGTTCAGAAAGGTAAGGAAAGTTGGATAAATGAAAACAAGAAGTAGAGAGAAAGAGGGATAAGTGATGTGTCATTGTGGCAATTGCAATCAGTGAGATTAATCAAGATGTGTACAAATTGTTGATTGGGAAACTGATCTGCTCTGTAAACTTATACCCAATTCACAATAAAAAAATTTTAAAATTGAAAACAAAACAACTAAACATGTACTTGCCAATAATAATAATAATGGGGCTGCTAATTACAAGTTCAGCTCAAACCCACCAGTTACTCTGCAGGAAGAAAATAAGGTCTTCGGTTCACGTAAAGATTTATAATTTCAGGAACCATATGGCGCAGTTTTACACAGTCCTGTTTCTGTATGGTCACTATGAGTTGGTATTGACTCAGCGACAATGGGTTTAGCAGCTAATGTGCTTTGATCAAAGCTGCTATCATTAGCCAATTACAGTGAAGCATTAAATCACGTGGTTTCATGTACATTCAACTACAAGTACACATTGTTGTTTTTGTAGCTGTCATTGCTTTCATAGTCCTTGATTTTGCCAATTTTTTTTGGTCTTTTAACAATAATATTGTAGTAACTAGTATTTGTGAACCTATAAATATTTTTTGAGAATGAGTTAGTAGTTAAAGGAAAAGAAGGAATAAATTGAAAAAGACTATTGTTCAGTTACTAATAATGCTATAACTAATAATATAATTCAACAAAGAAAGAATTTACAAAACAATTTTGTTGTTATGATTCATGTAATCTAATAAATAATATATTTAAGCAATGTACAACTATACTTGTCATGTATTATTCTATAATTAAAATTAATAATAAGCATTATCTAAGGATTCTGTATTGATAATTACTGGTGATTAAAATGAGAAAATGCATTGATAAATACTGGTGATTAGAATGTGATGACTGGAAATAAAGAGGAAAGATCAGTAGTTGGAAAATACGGCCTTGGTAATAGAAATTATTCTGGAGATCACATGATAGAATTTCTCAAGACCAGTGACTTATTCATTGCAAATACCATTTTTAAGCAACATAAAAGTTTACTATTCACATGGAATACACAGGAATCAAGCTAGTTACATTTGTGGGAAGAAACAGTGGAAAAGCTCAATATCATCTGCCAAAGCAAGGCCAGGGATCAACTGTGAAATAACCCATCAATTGCTCATATGCAAGTTCAGATTGAAGCTGAAAAAAATGAAAACAAGCCATGAGAGCCAGATTTTGACCTTGAACATATCCCACCTGAATTTAGAGGTCATCTCAAGAACAGATTGATGCATTAGACACTAATGACTATAGTCCAGAAGACCTGTGGAATGACATTAAGAATATCATATAGAAAGAAAGCAAAATATCATTAAAAAGACAGCAAAAAAAGAAAAGATCAAAATAGATATCAGAAGATACTCTGAAGTTTGCTCTCCAGCTAGAAATGTTAACACGAATGGGAGAAATAAGGAAGTCGAAGAGCTGAACAGAAAATTTCAAAGGTCAGCTCAGGAAGACTAAGTCAAGTATTATATTGAAATGTGCAAAGATCTGAAACTAGAAAACCAAAGGGAAGAACATGCTCAGCCAAGAAATGAAGAAAAAATTCAAGATTCAGCTTACAGTATTGAATTATTGTATTGGCAAAACACTGCAAGATGCATAAAACATTAAAAGAAGATGGAAAGTATAAACAGAGTCACTATGCCAAAAAGAAATGGTCAATGCTCAGCCATTTCAAGAGTAGTATATGATCAAGAACTAATGGCACTGAAAGAAGAAGTCTAAGCTACAATGAAGGTATTGGCGAAAAATTAGGATCCAGGAATTGATGGTATACAAATTGAAATATTTCAACAAACTGATGCAGCAGTGGAGGTGCTAACATTCCAAAGAGAGGTATGTGGAAATCAGCAAACAATATCATTAATATCACATGCAAGTAAAATTTTTCTGAAGATAATTCAAAATACAGTACAATGACAGAGAACTGTTAGAAATTCAAGCTAGAGTCAGAGAACGATGTGGAGTGAGGGGTATCATCATTCCTAATATCAGATGAATCTTGGATGAAAGAAGAGAATATCAGAGAGATATTTACTTGTGCTTTATTAACTATGCAAAGACTTTTGACTGTGGGGATCATGACAAGTTATGAATAACATTGTATGTCAGAACATTTCATTGTACTAGCAAGGAACCTACACATAGACCAAAAGGCAATTATTAGAACACAACAAGAGGGCACTGAATGATTTAAAATCAGGAAAGATGTTTACCAGGGTCGTATTCTTTCACCATATTGAGCAATCCAAGAAACTATAGTACGTGAAGAATGTAGCATCAGGATTGGAATATCATTAACAGCCTGTGATATGCAGATCATATGACCTTACTTGATGAAAGTGAAAAGGACTTAAGACACTTACTGATGAAGATAAAAGACTACAGCCCTCAGTATGGGTTGTACTTCAGTGTCAAGGAAACAAAATTCCTCACAACTAGACATCATGTTAAGTTGAGAAAAAAATTGAAGTTGTTAAAGATTTCCTTTTGCTTGGGTCCACAATCAGCACTCATGCAAGCAACAGTCAAGAAATCAAACAATATATTATTGCATTAAGCAAATCTGCTGTACAAGACTGCTTTAAAGTATTCTAAAGCAAATATACCAGTTTGAGAATTAAGGTGCACCTGACCCATGCCATGGTATTTTCAATAGCTTCTTATGCATGTCAAAGTTATACAGTGAATAAGGACGACCATAGAAGAATTGATGAGTATGAAGAGTGGTGTTGAAGAAGAATACTGAAGGTACAATGTATTGCCAGAAAAAGAACTACAGCTGGAGTGCTCCTTCCTTAGAAGTCACGATGGTGAGTGTTCATCTCTCATATTTTGGACATGTTATCAAGAGGGACCAGACCTTGGTGAAAGAAATCATGTTTTGTAAAGTGGAGGGTCAGCGACAAAGAGGAAACCCGCAATGAAATGGACTGACACACTGGCTGCAGGAATGGGCTCAAGCTTGACAGTTGTGAGGATGGCACAGGAGCAGGCAGTGTTTCCTTCTGCTGTGCATAGTGTTAGGTGTTGGAACCAACTCCATGGCAACTAACAACAACAAATAACAAGGATTCTGTAGGTTCTGGTATGGGAGACTGTCCATGGGTTGTGACACCATGAGTTACCACAATGGGTGTCACCAACCCTAATGATGCCACTAATATGGGAAACCTACCGGAGTCCTGGTGTGGCGCTGTGGGTTAATGCGCCAGATTGCAAATCTGTTTGAACTGCAAGGTCGGTGGTTCAAGTTTACCAGCTGCTCCTCGGAAACGCTATACAGGGTCGCTGTGGGTCGGAATCGACTCGACAGCACTTAACAACAACAACAACAATTTGTGTAAGTTGTTTTTGTTAAATACCGTTGAGTTAGTTCCAACCCGTAACGACCCTGTATAGGGTTTCCTAGGAGCAGCTGGTGAGCTTGACCCGCCAACCTTGCAGTTCAAACAGCTTTGCAGTCTAGCGCATTAACCCACAGCACCACACCAGGACTCCTTTGCATACGTAGCCTCCTTTGTATAAGTCATTGTTGTTGTTTGTTGTTAGGTGCCATCGAGTCAGTGCCAACTCATAGCGACCCTATGCACAACAGAACGGAACACTGCCTGATCCTGGGCTAACCTCACAATTGTTACCATGCTTGAGCCCATTGATGCTACCACTTTGCCAATTCTTCTTGCTGGGGGTCTTCCTCTTTTTCTCTGAACCTCCACCTTATTAAACATGATATACCTCTCCAGTGACTGGTCCCTTCTGACAACATGTTCAAAATATAAGAGACAAAGTCTGGCCATCCTGGCCTCCAAGGAGCACCCTGGCTGTACTTTTTCCAACACAGATCTGCTTGTTCTTTTGGCAGCCCATGGTACTTTCAAGGTTTTCCTCCAACACTGTAATTCAAATGCATCAATTCTTCCACAATCTTCCTTATTACCTGTCCAAGTTTTGCATGCATATGAGGTTATTGAAAATACCATGGCTTGGGTCAGACGCACCTTAGTCCTCAAGCTGACATCTTTGTTCTTAAACACTTTAAAAAGGTATTGTGCAGCAGATTTGCATAATGTAATATATCATTTGATTTCTTGGCTGCTGCTTCCATGAGTGTGGATGTCTGATTCAAGAAAAATGAAGTCTTTGACAACTTCAATCTTTTCTCCATTGATAAAAATGTTGTTTATTGGTCCAGTGGTAGGATTTTTTTTTTTTAAATATATAATGAATAAATAGCCTCCTCTATATCCTGAGAAAAGGGAAAACTGTTCTTTTCAAACCTATTAGTTTATTGGATCAATGCTTAAGTATTCTCTTAGAACAGTATCTGGGTGGTGCCATTGATGTACTTGGCTACTAATCTAAAGGTTAGACGTTTGGGGCAGAGGGAAGTGACCTGATAATCTATTTTCAAACATAATTCATTGAAAGCTCTATGGAGCACAGTTATAATCTGACACACATGAGATCATCATGGTTTGGAATGGACTAGACAGCAACTGGGACTAACCTTTTTCCCAGATGATTTTTCCTTACCCTTTCCCCTCTCACCAACCTGCTCTTGACCAGTTAATAAGAACATTTGAAGAAGGCACAGTAGAGACCTCATTTGCTTACAGGTATTGATCAGTTTTCACTTGTCATCTATCCTGTCATACCTGCTGAGTACTCGAGTGCTGGCAGTGTGGTTTTCAGTTCTGAAGACTTCCAGTCATGACTGCCATGAATCCAGTACTGAAAAGGCCACTTCTGTTCCAAATTACTCAGTGCTTGTGTTCTTGGACACAGGACACCACAGCTATCAAGGAAGTTATTAAATAAGAAAAAATGCCTGACATTTTCCCACACTGACAGTTCTGCCTCAATGGAGCCAAGCAAAGCATTTGGGTTGTTTCCACCTGGAAGCCAAAATTTATTTTTGAGAAATCTTGAATTTGACATCTCAAGACCAATTCTTCTCCCCTGATAGATTTTTAAGGAGGTATAACAGCTGCCCATCCATCATTAACAAAGAGAATGAAACAACAGAAACCCCTCAAAAGCATTAATAGGGGGAGGTATTTTTTAACTATTCATGTTTCTTTGAAAAATCTTTAGAAAGTATGTTGCTAAGTGCCGTTGAGTTAGTTCTGACTCATAACCACCCTGTATAGAGTTTCTGAGAAGTTGGTGGATTTGAACTGCCAACCTTGAGGTTTGAAGTCCAATACTGATCCTACAGCTCCATACTGTAGTTCATGAGTTCTTAGAGTTGGGGAAAACACCAAGGTTTAATTGCCCAGAAATGGAACCATCTAAAATGAAAATCAGGAATCCCAACCCATTTTGACATAAAAATCTGCCTCTGAGAATCAGTTCTGAGTTCTTACTGCCTTCTGCTGGTCACATAATAGTGGCCAGCTTTGCAACTTTCTAATTAATCCCCAAAGACAAAAAAAACATCTCTCCTTGGAATGACTCCCTTCCTTTTGAAGGTTTTATCAAAGCCAGCAAAACAAAGCTTCTTCTGATTCAACAGTAAAGGTGACTCACACCAAAAAAAATAAATAAATAAAAAATAAGGAAAATTATAGCTGACAGGTTTTACTTATATAAACCCTTCTAAAATGATCCAGCTCTTCCTGTGTATTTTTTACTCACTGTTCATAACCAGGGGATGTTGTTCTGGGTATGCCAGTTTTGTTAAATTCCTCTGAATATGCACTAGAATTCCAGCTATGGTTCATTCACACTGTTCCCTCCTGGCCCCTATTGGAAACAGCCTTCTTCTGAGCTGACTTGTATGAACATGTAACTCACCTTTGAACTTTAGCTGAAGAACAACCTCGCATGAAGTTCTATTTCACCTTATCCTAGTCTGAGCATCTCCCCAACCTCCACTGGTACTGCCTCTAAGATCTCATCTATCACCATTTCCCTTTAGTTTTCCAGTCATGTCACAAGCATCCCTAAAACAGAGATCAGATCTTATATGAATTATGTTTTATAGTTCTAAGAACCTAGAAAAACATTAGGTTGTTAAGAAATGCTCAGTAACTGTCCTTGCATGTGGAGATGAAAAAAATGAATCAGAAAGATTAAAATTTTGCCCAAAGAGAGAAAGCTAACAGATACAAAGATAGTATTCAAATCATATTCTCTGGTTTTTGTTTTGTTTTTTCCATATAAAGTCCAAGATTTTTTTTTTTTTTAATCTCAAAGCTCAATGAATTAACACTGGGTTAGTTTAGGTAATTTGATTAAATAACAATGCTAATGCTGTTGTTGAGTGCCATCTAGTCAGTTTCAACTCATAGTGACTCTGTATAGGTTTTCTGAGGCTGTAAATCTTTGCAGAAGCCGAAAGCCTGATCTTTCACTCACAGAGCAGCTGGTGGGCTTGGATTTAAAAAGTAAATTATGGTTACTAGTCCAGTGTGTATCCTACAAAGTCACAATGCTCCCCACAACAGTTAGTTGTTGTTGTTGTGTAGATTCGGTTCCAACTCACAGCAATCCCAGTTAGGTTTTCCAAGGAGCAATTGGTGGGTTTGAACCACCAACATTTCAGCTAGAAGTCCAGTGCTTATTCTACTGCACCAAGTCTGGGGTGTGGTCGGCATCACCTTTATTTGACAAGAAATAAAAGAAAACTGAAGTGAGCAGAGAAGGATCCTATCCCCAAGAAAAAAGAGCCAAGGGTTAAGCATTTCATTTGGACCCAACTCAGTCTTTCCTGGAGCAGGTGAAATATATGGTTCTTAACAGGAATGGTCACTAGAGGGAGATAAAAAAAATTTTTGATAAGGAAAACAATCAGTATAAATTGCTACAATTTGATGAACTTGACCTATACTTATGGATGTTGTTGTTGTTGTCAGGTGCCACCGAGTCGGAACCGACTCATAGCGACCCCATGCACAGCAGAACGAAACAATGCTCGATCCTGGGCCAACCTCACCACCGCTGCCACCCCCGAGTCCATCAATGATGCCACCTGGCCGATCCATCTCGTTGGAGGTCTTCCTCTTTTTCTCCGACCCTCCACCCTACCCAGCATGACATCCTTCTCCAACGATTGTTTCCTCCGGACTACATGTCCAAAGTAGGAGAGACGAAGCTTAGCCATCCTGGCCTCCAAGGAGCACTCTGGCTGCACTTCTTCCAAAACAGATCTATTGGTTCTTTTGGCAGTCCATGGCACCCTCAGTATTCTCCTCCAACACCACAACTCAAAGGCATCAATGGATGTAGTAGCTCACAATACCAATTGAGAGGAAGAAGTCTTCCTAACAAGGATCAATCCTATTTGCTCTGTTCACAGGGTTGATAGGGTTGATAGATATTGGCTGTTGTTGTTGTTCAGTGCCATCAAGTCAGTTCTGACCCATAGCGACCCAAGGAGCAGCTGGTAAGCTTGAACCACTGACCTTGCGGCTAAAACCAATTCTGCAGTCCAGTGCATTAATCAACAGCACCACCCCAGGACTTCTAACCTAAAATGGGGGGAGTGGTTACGAATCGGGCTGCGAACCTTAAGGTCAGCGGTTCGAAACTACCAGCCGCTCCGCGGGAGAAAGATGAGGCTTTCTACTCCCGTAAGGATTTACACCCTCGGAAACCCTGTACAGGGTCGCTATGGGTCGGAACCGACTCGACGGCACATAACAACAACAACAACATTAAGGCATGAGGTGACTGGCTTACAAGTTTTCAAGAGGAAGTTTCATTTCAGAGTGTGCAGGGGAGAGGCAGAATCCCCAGTGAATAGTTTTCATTTTATCTAGATGGTTCTAGAGAAAGGATATGGGGATAAGATTCTTATGATTCAATAGTGAATAATTGTTATCATGACTAATTGTGATTGTCAGAACTATAAACATAGAAGTTTGGAACATAAAGGGGGGAGTAATTAATCTTACATTCCAGGAACAGAGGACTCTAGGACCATCAAGGGAGAAGAACATGAGCAGAATATGGGACCCTGTTCAAAGAAGCAGTAACTCCAGAGATAGAGGTAGAGGTGATGATGTGGAGAGATTTTAGCTGAGGATTTTAGACTCATAGAAAGAGAAAGGCTGCATGCTTGCGGCCAGGAGGCAGGCTTGCAGAATGTGTGTTTTGGTTGTTTAAATAATTATGTACTTCTGGGTGTTTTTGTGTACAACCAAAAAAAAAAGAGGCGTAGTCACATAGCTGTAGAGTCGCTCCTCAGAAACCATGTAGACGGATGAGATGAGTCAGAACTGACTCAATGGTACTCAACAACAGACCATATCCCAGGGAAACTGTCTACATGGGATCAGCTCTATGACCTGAGTAAGAGTCCTCCATTCAACCCTAGTCCTGCCCACTTACATACAAAATAAAACTTAATCCACTTTCACAACACTTATTCCTGCCTAATTAACCACAGACAGAGATTAGGATTTATAATAGAACAATTATATCATATCACAAACTGAAGAACAGGCATGTATCAGAAGATATGGCAAGTATTAAATAAGTTAAAAACTTAGCAGAGCAATGTACATTAGTTCTCAAGTCTTGAAAATAATGATTTCTTCTCTGAGATCCTCTTGCCAGTGGCCCTGGTCACCAGACTCTGGGTGTTGGCCATGCTTTCTATACTCTGAGTAGAAGAACTTCAGCCCTGGGCATCAAGTTTGTCTTCCATGATCACAGCAGCAGCAGCTCTGCTCACTAATCTCCCTCGGCAGCTCCACTCTCCTAGTCCAATGTAGTGATGACCCTATGCCCTTTGCCTCAGTAGGCCCCATTCTTCTACCTCAGGCATGGCATCCCCGCCCCCTCTGTTTAGAGCAGTAAATCTGGCCCCACTCCCTGGTTCACATGAATGGCAGCCCTATATGCTGGAACCAAATTGGTGAAGATATAACTCTTTGAAATGTAGGAGTTCATATCCCCAATCTTTGAGACCAAAAGGGTTGTAAGCCTACCCTTTGAGACTAAGATCTTTCTGTTCCCATGCTACTTATCTCTTAAGTTTCTGTTTCCTGGTTGCTTTGGCCTCCCAGATTCTCACTCCCTCAGATCTCTTGGGCTGACCCTGTCTCAGCCATACTTGGAGAAGTGTTACAAAGCTCTTTGTTGTTGTTGTTATGTGCCGTGGAATCAGTTCCGACTCATAGCAACCCTGTACAGGGTTTCCGAGGCTGTAAATCTTTACAGGAGCAGAAAGCCTCATTTTTCTCCCATGGAACTGCTGATAGTTTCGAACTTCTGACCTTGAGGTTCACAGCCTGATTCGTAACCACTATGCTACCAGAGCTCCTTTATTGACAAAAAGAAAGCTCTTTAGCTCTGCTAGTTAGTGCCTAGAGATATTCCATGCTACCAGTAAGAGCTGGCTCACATATGCTCAGCTCTTTTGGCAAGTCTAGCTCCATCAACAAGTGCAGGTGGCATCTTACTCTGCCAGAAAGCTTCCTGCCTAAATGCACTCAGCTCTTTCATTCCTTGGGTTGCATCCCTCACCATCTTGCACTGGTCTTCTGGTTCTGCTGTCACTGTTTCTCTGCCGGGTCTTCTCACCGTCTGCATTGTCTCTGGTGTTACAGCTCTCCACACTTCCTTTTGCGCTCTCACCAGAATTGCTGTTGATGCCCCTAATTCCACCAACAGTCTCTCCAAGACAATTTAGGGTTTCACTATTAGGCATCTTAAAACTCTTCTAGCCTCTACTCATTTCTCAATTTTTAAATCACTTCCACATTTTAGGTAACAATTAGAGCAGCACCCCACTCTTGGTATCAAATTCTGTCTTAGTTATCTAACGTTGCTGTAACAGAAATACCACAAGTGGATGGCTTCAAGAAACAGAAATTGTTTCTTTCACCATTCAGGAGGATAGACATTTAAATTCATGTGCCAGTTCTAGGGAAATGCATTCTCTCTCTGTTGACTCTGGAAGATGGTCCTTGTCTCCTTTCAACATCAGTGGGCCCAGCATTCCATACCGATCTACCTGTGTCTTTGCATCAATCTTCCTCTAAGTCTAGGAGATTCTTAGCTTATTCTAGGTAGAAAGGACACACTCCATTCCCAGCTCAACTTTCTTGATGGTAATAAGAATTACCATCTATGCTCACTTCTCTTTCCTGTAAGACAAAAGGTGATATAAGTCACACTGCAGGAACACTCCTCTTACATCAGACCAGCACTCTGACCTGAGTAAGGATGTGACATCTCACCTTAATACTGTCTTGTCAACAAACCAAATATAATCTGATACTCTTTAACATAATCTAATCGTGCCTCAAGAATCCCAGGAAGAGATCAGGATTTATAATACAATTTATAGGACAATTACAGCAGATCACAAAATGGAGAACAACCATACAATACCGGGAATCATGCCCCAGCCAAGACGATACATATTTTAGGAGGACATAGTTCAATCTATGGCACCGTGTGTCAAGTATAATTGATACCACATATTATATAATCATGTATTAATTCTACAGAAAAGATATTATTTTCTCCAATTTACAATTAAGGAATAAGACTCAGACAGTAAAGTGACAGTCCCAATATTGCTTCTGTTCTGTAAATGGCAGAGCTGACATTTGAACCTAATTTCTTCTGAGGTCACATTACAGGGTCTTAATGAGTCCTGGTGTGGCAACTACAAGGTCAATAGTTCAAACCCACCAGTTGCTCCTCAGGAATCCTATACAGGGTCACTATGAGTTGGAACTGACTTGATGGCACTTAACAACAACAATGTATTCTGCAAATTTCACTAAATGCTTTTTTTAAAAAAATGTTTTATTGTGAATTATATGATAGTTTACATGTTTACATGAAAGAACTTTAGTTTTACATTCATTCCATCGTACATCATTTCATTGCCATGGTTCCAATCCCCTTCATGCATCATCAACCTACCAAAGGGCATATCCCAGAAACCCACCCCCTACTCTCCCCCCTCACCCCCCCCAGTCTTCAGC
>NW_006408557.1:3852520-3853639 GCF_000296735.1 Chrysochloris asiatica
TCTTGTGCACATGCCCTCTCTTCCCATCAGCCGGTAGCTCCACTCTCCACTAGAGTCCTCCGTGGCCACGCCACTGACTCTAGGCCCAAGAGTCCCCAGGTCTCCTCACCCTGCTTGCCCAGAAGGTCCCCAACTGGGTCCACAGAAGCCCACTGAACATTGTAAGGCTTAGCTTGCCACTTCATTGCTGCTTTTACCCCTCTTCCCCCTATTGGTTATGCATGTGGTCACCAATCAGAGCATGTATTTCTGTTGAGTCTTAGTCTTGGAAGGGGGTTTGCGTTGGGAGGACCCGACCACTTGCCTTGATATTTCCTAGGGAAGTGATTTGTTTGTTCTTGTAGTAACAGTTCCTCTGCCTCTATTGTTTTGCATTTTTCCTGTAGGTCTTTCTTTCAAGAAGTATCTTTTGTTCTTCTAGCCGCTCCAGGCTGGTCTGCTCATCCTTTCAAGTGGAGATTTCTCATCTCTGGAGATCTGGATGTGGTTCCGGTTTCTAGCTATAGTTTTATGTATTGCAAAGGCTCTGCAAGAAGCCTCGTTCACTGGGTACACTGTAGCCCTAATTTAAGTATTCCAATCAGTTATTGGCAGAAGACTGACTTACAAGCCTTCTAGTGTGATGTTTCTGACTATTCCTGTCTCTCCCCCTCCAGTGTCTACTCTGTATTATAGTGCAGGGAAAACCAAGATTCAAAAAACAGCCAAGCATCTTAACACGATTCCCCCACCCACCCCATTCTAACTATGACTCAATCCCTGTATCTCAGAGCCCTGCCGTTCCAAGGCTGTGCATAAATCATCCTTTATCTCTGTCCCATTTGACCCATTCAAACATGCCCAATTGTTCTCCCATCTGCCCCGTTTCTCCACTTCCCTCTCCCTCCCTGCATGTTGCCCCCGTCCCCAGCACCCAAGCTCTCCTTCGTCCAATCCCCACCCTGAGCTCCACCCTTCCCCCCACTCATCACCAACTTCCCAGCAACCAACAGAGACTTCCCCCTACCCCTCTATAGTATAATTTCTTTTTTTTAGTCTTTTACAGTAGTGGTCCCATGCAATATTTCTCTTTTTGTGACTGACTAATTTCACTCAGCATAATGTTATGCAGTGGCTTGC
>NW_006408557.1:3855901-3872256 GCF_000296735.1 Chrysochloris asiatica
GATATGATCATGTGGTTCTTTTCTTTTTTCTTATTTATATGGTGGATAACGTTGATCGTTTTTCTAATGTTGAAGCTTTTTAAAATAATTTAGCAGAAGATTTTTCAATTCTAAGGCATCAGATAATACCTTTAAAAGAGTTGTAATTATTTTGCTTACATTACCACAGGCAGATGTGTCTATTTCCCAAAGAAGTTTCTTTCTCAAGGGCCAGGGAAGTCCAGCAGTGAAGGTAATAAAAAATCCTGCTCTGATCTCCTGTCTCTTCTGAAGAGGGACAAGTTATCATCAGAGAGTTGTGAAGGCATGGCAACTGTGAGGGTTGTCTGCTGACATTCAGAACTGCTGTGGGCATGTCCACAGGTACAGCAGGACAGGCTACAAAAAAAAAAAAAAGGTACTTACTCTCACTTCTCAAGATTCCATAGTCAGACCTCCTAAACTTCCCATGCCTTTCAGAGAGCTTGGGAGAACTACTCAAGAACGGCAAAGAGCTTGGAAGGTAAAATGTTCCTGACAACCACTCAGAGCTCTGGTTGAGAACCCTGAAGTAAAAAACTAAATGCCAGATTTCTAAAATGCCAGATTTCACCAGCAGAAGGAAACCACTACAACATCTAAGTCCATACAACAGTGCCTTCCTGTAAAACGAGTCTTTTGGGTTTCTCCATCTTGCTTTGCCTGTCCAAGTCTTGTCTTTACACTGACCTTAAGAATTGTTGTTGTTATGTGCCATGGAGTCAGTTCTGACTCATAGCAACCCTGTACACGGTTTCTGGGGCTGTAAATCTTTCCAGGAGCAGAAAGCCTCATCTTTCTCCCGCGGAACAGCTGGAAGTTTCGAACTGCTGACCGTGAGATTAGCAGCCCGATTCATAACCACTGCACTACCAGACAACCTTAAGAATTGTTGTTGTTGTTGTTGTCAGGTGCCATCAAGTCGGAACCGACTCATAGCAACCCCATGCACAGCAGAACGAAACAATGTCCGATCCTGGACCAACCTCACTACCACTGCCACACTTGAGTCCATCAATGATGCCACCTGTCCAATCCATCTCATTAGCGGTCTTCCTCTCTTTCTCTGACCCTCCACCTTACCCAGCATGACATCCTTCTCCAGCGACTGTTCCCTCCAGACAATATGTCCAAAGTATGAACCTTAAGATTTAGCAGCCACAAATTTTATAACAGGAGTCTGGAGACTCGATCTGTGGGTTAGGACCAGGGACTAGAAACAATAAGCTTGTGCCTTAATTTACTGTATTGACCAAAAGACTGATTGATGCATAACAGTGTGCATGGTTTAAGATATTTGACTTTTATTAATTCATAAGGTATGTCACTGTAAGATAAGCACTGAACTGCTAACCACCAGGTCAGTAGATCAAACCCACCAGGCACTCCTCAGAAACTCTATATAGGGTCTCTATGCGTCAGAGCCAACTCGACACTACTTAACACCCCACTCACTTATCCACATGGTTGGGTTCCAATGTAAAAATGAAGGATGACCAAATCAGATCACAAAATGAAAGATGGCTATATCATTACATAACTTCCAAATTGTAGCATTACCACAACTTCTAAATTACATAGCTGCCGAACTACTAAAAGCCATAGCTTACCTAAATTGACACACAGTCTTAACCATCAAAACCTGCATTACTCTCACCTAGCACTTTGACCTTTGTTACTGCTAGACATGTATCAGAGTTCTGGTGTGGCACTGTGGGTTAATGTGCTGGACTGCAAAGTCGGTTTGAACAGCAAGGTTGAAAGATAAAGTTCACCAGCCACTCCTTGGAAACCCTATGCAGTGTTGCTATGGGTCAGAACTGACTGGACAGCACATAACAACAACAGACATGTATCATTCATGTGCAAAATCACTAGATAATAGAGTTTTTATTTATTATTGTCCTAAATACCGAGATGTTGGATGCCGAATAAGATAGTTGATAAATGAAGAATAGGTGTATTTGATTTTTATTGTAGCCACAAAAGGAAGATTGGGGGAGGGACAACTACCTTTGTTTGTAGATTAAAGCACTGGGCTCAGTGGGTAATTTGCGTCAAATAGCTCAGTGATTTGATGGCCTGGATGTGAACCACACCCAAGACTTTTGGCACTAGGGTTGATGTTTTACTTTGCTTTTAACGTGGTTTTGTGGTTGGCCTTCCCTGTATACACATGATTCCTAAATAGTTGGAGAAAATGTGTGTTTCTATAATACTAAGTACAGTATCATTATCCTCATTTCTACTCACATAGCCACAAATAAAACCACAAAAGGGATTCTTGCTGTGACTTAAGTGGCCAATGTAAGAATCAACTCATAGTAACCACTTGTTCACTAATACTTGGATAGCTCTCAAATAATAAATCATTGAGCAAATTGTTCTGAAAAGTAAGAAATGTTTAAGGGTATCATTGACTTGTTCTCAAATCTATGAAGTCAGAGGACTAAGAAGCCTGTAGTTGTCTATCACCAGCTGTCTAGTACATAGAACAACCACCACCTTCTTCAGCATGGTCTACAAGGCTTACCATCATTTCTTCTGCAGATTTGTCTCATTTCTCCTATATTCTCAACTTTAGCCAATTAGTCTATCAAAGACCTCCCCCAACTCCCCTTTGTTAGAGAAATCTCTTCATCCACAGGGTAAACCAGCTCATTGCAGTCAATGGTAACCCTATGGGTCTTGTGGCTCAGGCAATAAAAAACCTGGAATTATCCTTGATCTTTTTTTTTTTCTCTCTCTCTCTCATACTCTATATTCAGTCCATCAGCAAATTCTGGTGGCTCTACCTGATGACTCAGCCATTTTCACACCCCATTCCTTTGCACAGCTGCTGATCCAAGCAAGATGTTACCAAGTGTTTGTTACTGACATTATTACACACCAAACTTTGTTGTAGCTATTTTAATGCACCGTGTACTCTTGGAGGACAGACACTTGCATTTGCATATTTTTTTGTAAAATAATGATACCACCTCAGACGTAAAAGAAAATTTGTAGCCCATGTGCATATTTATTCTTACCAACTGCCACCTCCATTTTACAGAGAGGGAAAAAGGCTCAGCACTGGACTGTGAACCACAAGGTCTGCAGTTCAAATCCACCAGCTGCTCCTCAGAAATACTACGCAGGGTCAGTATGAGTCAGAATTGACTCGATGGCACTTAATAACAATAAAATCCAGATGGGAGAGTCAGATCTTTTGATCTCAAGTCCATTGCCTTGTACCTAGTTGTTAAGTGTCCTCAAGTCAATTCTGACTCAGAGAGAACTTGTATAGGGTTTCCAAGGGGCAACTGGTGGATTTAAAACACTGACCTTGGGGTTACCAGTCCAGTGTTTATCATATAGTGCCAAATCAGGATATTGCTGTTGCTATTAAGTGCCATTGAATGATTCTGACTCACAGAGACCTCATTTAGGATTTCTGAGGAGTAGCTGGTGGATTTGAACTCCTGACCTTGTGGCTCACAGTCCACTGCTGACCCTATAGTGCCAGACCCTATTAAACAATAACTGAAAATATACCTTTACCCTATCCACATAAAAGTATGGGGAGGTGGAAAGGTCCAGGATGAAAGCAGACTTGACCCCTGAGTGTATATTCTAATATTGTGCAGCAAGACAATTTATTAATTTAATGTAGCATGGTGAACAATCTGATATTATGCTCAGCATTATTCACCTGGTCATAGATCCTCAACAGGGATTGTAGAAAACAAAGTGTTTCATCCCCGAGACTATTCACAGCAGCTTCAACTGGAAACAACCAAGTTTCTCTCAGCAGGAAAACACATCAATAAATTGTGGCACAGTTACACAATAGAACCTTACAAAGCAAGGATAACAAATAAACTACTGCTACATGCAACAACCTGGTGAATCTCAAAAATGCAGTACTGAGTGAAGAAAACAAGACAAAGAAATATGTTTCGTATGATTCCATCTATATGAAATCCAAGAACAGGAAAATAATATATTTTGAGAGATGTCAAAACAGTGTCTACCTCTAGATGGATGAAGAGAACTCATGTAGATGATGAAAAGCCACAGGGAACATTTAGAGGTGCTAGGTTTAATAAAGGTTGATAAAGGTTCAGCAAGCTATGGTCATTCAGCCAAATGCAACCAGCTGCCTGATTTTATAAATAAAGGGTTTTTTTTGGAACATAGCCACGCCCCTGCTTATTTACATATTGCCCATGGCTGCTTTGATATTCCACTGACAGACTGGATTGTGGTAACAGAGACTATGTGTGTGGTTCATAAAGACTAAAATATTTACTGTCTCTTTACAAAAACTATTTGCCAACTTCTGTTCTATCTCATGATCTGAATACTGGTTACTTACATGTGTATATCTGAAAAATTTTATCAGGCTATATAACTGCATGGTCAGCAGTTCAAACTCACCAACTGCTTCTCAGAAACCCTATACCGTGTTACTGTGAGTCCGAACCAACTTGACCACACTTAACAGCAACAATATATTCAATTATTATACTTTACTCAGTAGAAAACATGAAGGAAAGAAGAACAGAAATAAAGAAAAGGGGCACAGGGAAGGAGGAAGGAAAGGGAGTGGAAGAGGAGAAAGGAAGACAGAACTTTTTTTTTTTTTTTTTTTTTTTAATGCAGACATTTGTACATTAGAAAACCATTTCTAAAGACTGTATTATGAATCAAAATGGTGGATGGAAATGGATAACAACCATGTTGTGAGTGAGAACTTGGACTTGAACTACTTGAAAGGGGAAAGAAATGTTATTTTTCAAAGGGACTTAGTCCTACAAGGCTTTGCAGCCTGTTTTGAGTCAAACAATCTTGTGGTACAATCTAAGCCTGGCTTTCCTACCTGCTCAGCCTCAGTGTTTCACCTTAAACAAGTTACTATCTCCAACTCTAATTTCACTCATTTGTACACTGGATGTAATAATAATGTCTACCCCCATGCTGCGGTTGTGAAGTGCCATCGAGTCCGTTCTGACCCATAGCGACTCTGTACAGTGTTTCCAAAGAGCGGCTGGTGAGTTTGAACCACCAACTTTGCAGTTCAAAAGACTTTTCAGTCCAGCACATTAACCCACAGCACCACACCAGGACTCCAATATCTTAAGAATTCATGGACATAAATGTATATAAAGTACTTCGAACAATGCCTAGGAAGGAATCTCAGCAGCTGGCAATTTAAAAAGACATGAATGCCATGTATGCTCTTCCCAGAAATATAAAGCTATTAAGGGCTCTCCTTTCAGCCCACTGTGGGCCCCAGTTCCTGCACTAAGACATTATAAAGACATGCCAGGCATTGTGCTGGCTCCAAGGCCCCGACTATGCTTGTCTCACAGACAACAATCAATAGCCCAGCAGGAGGGCTGTTCCTGCCACCCAGGTAGCAAACTGACATCTAATTATACTGCTTCCCTGCTAACTGACCAGGTGATGGGCTCCTGGGAGGAATGGCAAACAGTGATGAATGGCACCTGCAGCATGATGAAGTCAACCCCACCTGGAGACTATGGTCTTGTGCACAGCTGTCTTAAGTTTGGACGTGCCGGCAGTAGATCCCATAGGAGCAAAGCTTGCACAAGGGCCGGGATTGATGGTTTTTCAGATACATTTATCTCTGCTATCTTCAGGGACACTTGTCATTGTTGGAGTAAAGCTGGCCTCCCAGGTGGTACACTGTTTGTGGGAACCAGGGGCAATCAGGCACCAGACAGCTGGGAAGGCAGTGGCCCCATTTCCATCAGACAGGTGTAGTGATAATGTATTCCTTGGTGAGGGTGAATAGACTTTCTCCACACCTGCTTGGGGAAGGTATGAATGGATGCCTGCTGGTAGCCATATGCTGTTGGGAGAACCATGTCTGATGTTTGCATGCATGATAAGGAACCATGTGGGAGATGGGGCCCCTTGGTACTCCCTGAGCCAAGCCTCCCAGGCTGAGGTTCTGCCTCAGGTTACTTGGGAAGTCTGGAAATTGGAAAAGTTGCTGTCCAACCTCAGGGAAAGAGTAGAGGAAGTTTTGTAATTTGCCAGTGAAGTATAAGATGGTATCTTCTAAGTATGAAATAATACCTTATCTTTTCATTGTTTCTCTAGAAGGCTGATAGCCTACATTCTAGAAGGCTGATAACTTACATTCCTGTTTTCTGATGCCTTTTCATATCGGAGGAGTAGGAGTCAGACAAATTTTAGCAACCTGGAACCTTTTTCTCTAAGTAGAGATTAACATTCCTGCTCCATCTGACTTCCCAAGATTTAATTTATGGAATTGGCCCACACAATTATGGGAGCTGATTTTTTTTTTTTTTTTTAATGTAGAGCAGATCTGCAAACTGAATACTCAGGCAAGATGTGCTACAATCTTGAGACAGAATTCTTTCTTCCCTGGGTAGGTTAGGTTCCAAAGACCAGGTCATTATGCAAGGATGAGAATTAAGTGAAATTGCACTGACCAAATGCTGCTCGGGCTCTAGGAGTGATTTATATAGGAGGCAACCTGTGGAGCTGCTCGCTCCCCTGCAGCTACTCTCCAGAGCCCACTCATCTCAGCACCATGATTTCCATACCTTGGGCAGGTAGATTGGCTTATACCATTTCAAACCATAGGCAGAGTTGATGGGGTCAGGATTTGTAGCTAGGAGAGGACCCGCCCTACCCTGACCCATGCAGAGTTCTTGCTCTCCTTAGAAACAGCCACCCACCAGGACTGTCCCAGGATGCCCAAGCATGCAAATGACAGATCTCAAAGTCTGGAATGGAGTGACTACTACTGCACATCCTGTCTGCACCCCTCTGCCACCTTGTAGACTTGCAGCCCAAAGCCACAGCTCTGCCGGGATGGTGGAGCAGCCACCAGCCTGTAGGAAGGGATTTCAGAGCACCAGTACAAGTTCATAATCCAGTCTTTTTCCCTCTCTTTTTAAACTTTATTCACTTTTAAGATTGGGGAGAGCATTGGGATGAGAGAGATTGAGGGCTTGGGGATCAGGATGGAGGCACTGCTTCACTCAAAACACATAGTTCCTTACTTGATTTTAAGGTGATTTAAGTCCATTTTTTGCTATTCTCCTAAGTGTGGAAAGTCAGATTAATCAGCATAAATGAAGAGTATTAGTTTTCAATTGTTCTGTGATAAATTACTACAAACCTAGTGAATCAAAACACTCCACATTTATTACTCATAATTTATGTGGGGCATGGCCTAGCTGGGTCCTCTGCAAGCTACAACTGAATGTCAGCCAGGGCTCAGACCTCCTCTAGAGCCTTGGCTAGTGATAGATCTGCTTCCAAAACCTCTCATGTTGTTGTTATAAATCATTCCCTTGTAGCTATAAACCCTGACTTGGCTGGCCAGAGGCTGTCCTCAGTTTCTAAAGGCCTCCTGCAGTTCTTTGATATGTGGTCCTTTCCATAGGCCTTTTTATAACATAGAAGTTTTTTCCTTAAAAGACAGCAAAGGAGAAAAGAGTAAGTCTTCTAGCAAGGCAATGTTTTCTATATGGTAACATCTGTATGAAGTGGCATCTATAATTTTGCTATTTTCTATTGGTTAGCAGCAAGTCACAGGTTCCAGTCACATTCAAGGGAAAGTGAGCATACAAATGAATAAATAGTAGGAAATGGGAATCATGAGTGTCACCTTTTGCTCAACTTTGGGAGTTATGAGAGTCAAGAGGGGGAGATCAGATATTCAGGAATTTGTGACCCAGAAGAAGAAAAGATCAGTTAATAGTGGTGTTATTGAACTAGGCCTTGAGGTATAAGTTAGAAAAAGCAATAATTATACAAGTTGTTATTGTTGTTGTTATATGCCATGGAGTCGGTTCCGACTCATAGCGACCCTGTACAGGGTTTCCGAGGCTGTAAATCTTTCCGTGAGCAGAAAGCCTCATCTTTCTCCCGCAGAACAGCTGGTAGTTTCAAACTGATGACCGTGAGGTTTCGCAGCCCGATTCATAACCACTATACTACCAGAGCATGAAAAAAAAATTTCATGAAAAATGAAACTATAAGATAGTGGAATTTTTCCAGGAACTTTTTAAAGCCTCATCATATTTGCAAAGCGATTAGAAATTATACTGTAACCTCATATGTCACTAAATATTCCCCTGCATTCTCAATGGAGTTATCTTCAGGTGCTTCATTTCCCAGGAGAAAATGTCTGATAGCGAGGAGTTTATTCAAAGCTAAGTAACTTTTCAAGATTGCCTGCTGATTGAAGGCTAAACCAACCATAAATGGTCTGCAGAACTTCTGATCTCAAAGTCCAAGTACTTTTGAGGTTGGGTTAAAAAGGAAATGAAATGACAGTCATGGAGGAAGGAATTCTAAATATTCTTTTCTCCATAAAAGCAATTTATAAAGCAAGAAACACTGGCAAAAATGATGAAAATAAACCTTTTCAAAACTCTATAAATCAACCAGTCTTTCAACAATTTATTACTGTTGTTGTTAAGTGCCATCTAGTTGGTTCCCAATCAATTATACTGTATGGGTTGCCAAAGTTTTAAATCTTCACTTTAACTCTCATCTTTCTCCGGCAGAACTGGCAGGCTAGAACCACAGACCTTGTAGTTCACAGTCCAGTGCTTATTGTATGGAGCCACGGGCTCCTTTCAACAATTTAGGGAACATTTATTTATGGGGGGAGGGGGGCTGATCACTGAATTTCAGTAAGAACAGAGAGTTTTGTGGGGTTTTAAAATTTGTTCTATCCTATCCTCCTCTCTCAGAGTCACGAAAGCCTTGAAAACAAATATATCTGCAATCACATTGAATACCAACAGCTTAGAAATAAGAAGCTGTTGCTGTTGGTGTTGTTAGGTGCCTCCCAGTCAGTTCCAACTCACAACTACCTTATACATAACAGAATGAAACACTGCCCGGTTCTGCTCCAGTCTCACAATCATTGCTAAGCTTGAGTCCATTGCTAATGATAATGTTCCTATCCATCTCACTGGGGCCTTCCTATTTTTCACTGACCCTCCACTTTACCAAACCTGATGTTCTTCTCCAGGTACTGGTCCCTCCTGATGATATTTCCAAAGAATGAAAGACGAAGTCTCACCATCCTGGCTTCTAAGTAGTATTCTGGCTGTACTTCTTCCAACACAGATTTATTTGTTCTTCTAGCAGTCCATAGTACTTTTAATATTCTTCTACATCACCATAATTCAAATGTATCAATTTTTCTACGGTCTTCCTTATTCCTTGTCCACCTTTCACATGCATATGAAACTATTAAAAATGCCATGGCATGGGTCAGACATACCTTAGTTCTCAATTCAACATATTTGCTTTTGAATACTTCAAAGAAATACTGTGCTATAGATTTGCCTAAGGAAATACATCGTTTGATTTTTTGACTGCAGCTTCCATGAATTTTGATAGCGGATCTTAGAAAATGAACTCTGACAATTTCAATCTTTTCTCCATTTATCATAATGTTATTTATGGGAGGATTTTGTTTTCTTTTCAATGAGGTGCAACCCATACTGAAGGCTGTGGTCTTTGATCTTCATCAACATTTTAGCTTTTAGCAAGCAAGGCTGTATTATCTATATATCTCAGGTTGTTAATGAGTCTTCCTCAAATCCTGATGCCATGTTCTTCTTCATACAATCCACCTTATTGGATTTTTTGTGCAATGTACAGATTGGGTAAATATGGTATTATAATTACAATCATTATTTGATCTATATCTGGTATATTTTCTTGACCTGATTCAGAGATTACCTAATGCAGACAACATTATACCAAGGGAATGCGTATCAAAAATAAGAACTGGAAATTATTTAAAATTGCAACTACTTTAGGTGGCAACAACAGCTGGGGCAAGCAACAAGCTGAAAGAAAAAGGAAAAGAAAAATCTGGGAAGTGAAATGTCCACAAGGGGATTTGTGAAGCTCATACATGTTACTGGGAATTTAGAAGGCAACATGCATGCATAGGGCTATGCATAGTATTAGAGAACACATAAGAAATCCATCAGCTCTCACTTCTATCTGACATTGAGCTCTATGCAAGGAAGAAGTAGATGATAAGGCAGAGTTGTAAACTGCCTGACAGATCATTTTACAACTAAGTGTGGTATGCAATAATATCAATAACAAACACTATGGTGACTTCTTGCTTGGCTCAGCAGCTGTACAAAGGAATAGGGTATGAAAATGGACTCACCAGGTAGGGCCACCAGAATTTGCTATACTCAGTGTAGTGTATGAGAGAAAAAAAATCAAGGATAATTCTGCAGTTTTTATTGCCTGGGCCATGAGACCAATAGGGTTACCATTTGACTGCATTGGTCAGACTGTAAGTAGTTGGTTTTACTCTGAACTGGACCAACAGGATGAAAAGATTTCCCTGGCAGATGGAGGTCATTCTAAATGGGATGGCATTTCAAACAAAATGAAGTTTAGGGGAGGTTTTGAGAGACTAATTGGTCAAAGTTGAGAATGAATGTAGGGGAAATGAGACAAATATGCATAATAAATGGTTGTGTGTCTTGTATATCATGCTGAAGAAAGCAGTGGTTGTTTTACTTGCACTGATAGACAACTAGAGGCTTCTCAGTCATCTGACTTAATAGACTTGAGAATAACACAATGACATCTTAAACGCTTCTTACTGAATCTCTCTTTCAGAAAAATTTGCTCAATGATTTAGTTGCGAAGTATACATAGAACACTTTGTCATGACCTGAGAGAATAACTGATTTCAGGCAGTTAAAAAAAATCTATTCAACCCAAAACAAAAATGGCAGTATGATTGGCTACTGCAAGAATAAGCAAGTTATTTGCTGGGAAGCCATCAAGGCCAGCAATCTAGTCCCTTCAGGACAAAACCCCCTCCAAAACTGAAACTTAAAGGGAACACATGAGCAGGCATGTAAGCTTGCTGGCAACCACATTGGTCTACTGGTGAGTGGAAGAGGAAGAAAGGCAGCAAAGAAGAAATAGACTGAGTTCAACCACATTCCATAGACTCCCAATGACCTGGAAATGACAGAGAGAAGAGGAAGGGCTGGTTGGTCAAAAATGTAGTGAGACCTGGGGACTCCTGAGCCCATTGACAAGGACATAGCCACGGAGGGCTAGAGATGAGAGTGAAGCATCCAGCTGATATGAAGTGAGGGGAGACGTACAAGAACACCCAAACTTTCAGAGAGTACCTATTTGACCTACCCTCAATGGCTTCATAATCAGAACTCGACTAGAGGAAGATTGAAAGAAAAAATTTGATAAAGAAAACAAGGGTTGTTGTTGTTATTAAGTGCCATCGAGTCGGTTCCGACCCATAGCGACCCTGTACAGGGTTTCCGAGGGTGTAAATCTTTATGGGAGTAGAATGCCTCATCTTTCTCCCGTGGAGCAGCTGGTAGTTTCGAACCGCTGACCTTAAGGTTCGCAGCCAGATTAGTAACCACTACGCTACCAGAGCTCCTGAGCCCATAGACAAGGACATAGCCATGGAGGGCTGGAGATGAGCGTGAAGCATCCAGCTGATATGAAGTGAGGGGAGGCGTACAAGAACACCCAAACTTTCAGAGAGTACCTATTTCACCTACCCTCAATGGCTTCATAATCAGAACTCGACTAGAGGAAGATTGAAAGAAAAAATGTGATAAAGAAAACAAGGGTACATTGTTACAATTAGATGAACTTGAACTATACTTATGGATGTAGTAGCTCAAACTAGAGGGAAGGTGTTTTCACATCAAGTGTCAATGCTATCCCCTCTGTATATAGAGTAGATAAAGACAGGCAAGTTAGGCATTAGCTACCTAAAATGAGGGGGGAGTAAAGGCACAAAGTGACTGGCTTACAAAATTTCAAGAGGGAGTTTCATTTAAGAGAGTGTGAGGAAGATAGAGTCCCACCGAATAGTTTTTATCTTGTCTATACAGGTCTGGTGAAAAGAGATGGGGATAAGATTCTTATGATTCAATAGTGAGTAACTGTTATGACTAATTGCGACTGTCACAACTGTAAAGGTAGAAGTTTTGTAACAAAAACAGGGAAGTAGTTGATCTTACAGTCCAGAAACAGAGAACCCTAGGACCATCATGGGAGAAGAGAACAAGTGGAATGTGGGACCCTATCCAGAGAAGCAGCGACACCAGAGATGGAGGAAGAGATGAGGACATGGAGAGAATGAGCAGCTGAGGACTCTAGATTCATGAAAAGAGAGTGACTGAGTGCTGGCAGCCAGGAGGCAGGCTTGCAGAGTGTGCCCTTTTGTTGTTTAAATTATTATATATTCCAGAGTGTTTTTGTGTAGATCTCCCCACCCCCACCCTCGCCCCAAAAAAGAAAAACAGAGGCCATGGAAGCAAATACGGTTGAATGATGATGCACAAAGGAGATTGTAATCATTGCAATGATACAATGAAATGATGGTGTAAAGTCGAGGATCTCCCATGTAAACTGTCACTCAGTTCACAATTATATATATATATATATATATTCAGTTATTATCTGACCACAAGACTAATTGAGCAAAGATCAGTGATGACACACAACAAAGAATACAGACTTTTAGATATTTCATTCAGAAAAGTCACTAAACCTAAAATAAGAACAATGACAAGAACCAGCAACAAAAGTAAAGCTTCAAGAGTGAAGAATCTGACTTCCAGTATTATCACATAATATTCAAAATGTCTATTTTTCAACAACCACCATGAAATCACAAATCATGCAGAGAAAGAACAAATCTGTTCCAATCAGAACATAAATTAACAAAAACTCCCCCTGAGAAAGCACATATATTGGACTTACTACACAAAAATATTAATCAACTATCTTAAATATGATCAAAGAGAAAAAATAAATCATGGACAATGAGCAGAAAGAAACTAAGAGAACCATGTCTCAACAATAGAGAATGTCAGTAAAGGGATAGAAGTTGTAAAAAGAAGACAAATAAAAAATTCTGGACCTTAAAAGTACAATAAGTGAAATGAAATTTTTACTTGAGGAGCTCCGCAGAAGATTTGAACAGTAAAGAAAGAATCCATGACATGAACATAGGTCGACTGAAATTATTCAGTTTAAAGAATAAAAATAAAAAAAGAATAAAAGCAATGAATAGAGACTAAGTGACTTCTGAGATACCATTTTGCATAGCAAAATACATACAAGAGCCCCAGAAGACACAAGAGTGAGAGGAGGATAGAAAGAATATTTGAAGAAAAAATGACTTAGAAATTCCTACATTTGATATAAAAATATTTAACCTATACATACAGGAAATTCAGCAAGTAAAATAAACTCAGTGGAATGACACTTACCCATTTCATAATCAAACTGTCATAGACCATGACAAAGATAGAGTCTTCAAAATAGTAAAAGAGAATCAGTTTATCATACACAAAACAAAAAACAAAAACCTCTCAATATGACAACTAGCTGGTTTTTCATAAGAAATAATTCAAAGTACTGCAAGACTTCCTACCAAAAATTCTATAGCCAGCAAAAGTTTCTTCAAATATGATGGTGAAATTAAAACATCCTTGTATGACACTGTAGGATAAGCACTCGACCATAAATTTAGTTTGAAAAGAAAGGTCAATTCAGACTCACCAGCCCCTCCTGGAAATCCCGATACAGGGCTGCTATGAATTGGAAACAACTCAACAACACTTTGTTGTTGTTAAGTCGCTTCCGACCCATAGCGACCCTGTACAGGGTTTCCGAGGCTGTAAATCTTTACGGGAGCAGAACACCTCATGTTTCTCCCGCAGAGCGGCTGGTAGTTTCAAACTGCTGGCCTTAAGGTTCACAGCCCAATTCGTAACCACTACGCTACCAGAGCTCCTTCAACAACACTTAACAAGAGCAAAATATACAAAAACTGAAAATTCATCACCAGCAGGCAGAAATTCAAATAAAAAAATAAAGAACATCAGTAAAATTGACTATGAAGGTAAATATAAAGGACAGTATAAATACATCTTTGTTGCGACATTTTTTGTTCGATCTGATTTTAAAGACAACAGCATAAATCAATAACATAAATCTGTGTTAATGGTTGTACAATGTATAAAAATGTAGTTTGTACAGCAATGATTAAAAAAATCCAAGCTAGAGAATGAAGGTATACACAAGCAGGTTTTATATAAACTATTAAATTGGCTATAGTCAGAAATAGATTGTTACAAAGTATTACATGATTGTAATTCCCTAGAATACCATTGAAATAATAACACACACACACAATAGTAAAAGAAACAAAATGGAAATTAAAATGGTATACTAGAAATATCTATTTTATACAAAAAAACAAACAAATGCATCAATGAAGGAATAGAGGAGCAAAAAGACATAAGGCATATAAAAACCACATAACAAGGTGGCAAGCATAAAACCTACCTCATCACCTCATTATTATTAATATTTATACATTATATATATATTTATTATATATATATTATATATTATAAATGCCTGTGTAATTCAGTAAAAAGGCATAAATTAGCAGAATGAATTAAAACAATGTGAAAAGCATTATCTAACTTTAGGATGTCTAAAAAAGACACACTTTAGATTCAAATCCACAACTGGATTAAAAGTAATTGTGTAGAAAAAAATATCTCTTGTAAAAATAAAAACATAAAAATGTTAATCCATTAAGATGATATAACAATTATGAGCACATATACCAACAATAAAATCTCAAATTACATAAAACAAAAACTCACAGAATTTAAAGGAGAAACAACTCCAGTACCTCACTTTAAATACTGGATACAACTACAAAGAAGATCAACAAGAAAACAGAAGACCTGAAAAGCATTATAAATCAACTATACTCAATGTCTTAAAAGCGTTCAAGAGCAAAGATGTCAATTTGAGAGATAAGGTGTGCCTGACCCAAACCGTGTTGTTTTTAATAGAAAGAAGACCATAGAAGAATTGATACATTTGAGTTATGGTGTTGGAGGAGAATATTAAAAGTGTCATGGACTGCTAGAAGAACAAACACATATTTGTTGGAAGAAGTACAGCCAGAATGTGCCTATGAAGTCATTATGGCCAGACCTTGTCTCTCTTACTTTGGACATAGTATCAGGAGGGACAAATTCCTGGAGAAGAACATCATGCTTGATGAAGTGGAGGGTCAGTGAAGAAGTGAAAAAGCCCCAATGAGATGGATTGGCACAGCAATCCATGGCCGCAGCATTGGGCGCAGGCATAACAATGATTGTGAGATTGGAGCAAGACCAAGGAGTATTTCATTCTGCTGTGTATAAGGAAGGTCACTATGAGTTGGTACTAATTTGAAGGCACCTAAAAACAACACCTATAGATGTCCTAAATGTCTAAAGAACATTTCATCCCACAACAGTCTCTCACTTTTCTAGTGCAAATGAAACATTTTCTAGGATGTTGTTGTTGTTCAGTGCCATTGAGTTGATTCCAACTCATGGCAACCCTGTATAGCATTTCCAAGAAGCAACTGGTGAGTTTGAACCATTTACCTTACATTTCAAACTGACCTTGTGGACAAGTGCTTATCCTACCAGGCCACACTATGTAAAGCTATAAAACAAGTCTCAATGCATTTTAAAGGATTCAAATCATACAAAATTATGTAAATATATGTATATATGTGTATATTTTGGCACATATTTATGTATATGTATGCACATTTGAGAGAGAAAAAGTGATAGAAGACTCAAATTACTAAAATTGATCATGAAAGAGGAGACAATAACTATTCACCTAAACAAATAAAAAAGAATGCTTTGAAGTCTGTACATGCTGAATCTCAATAAGACTGTCTTGTTTTTCTGAGTATTGTACAGTATCATGGATTGGATTGTGTTGCTCCCAATTGTATGTCAGTTTGGCTGGGACCATGATTCTCTGTGGTCTGGCAAACACATAATTATGTAATCATACACCATGATTGGATGTGATTGGATTAGAGTGGAATGTAACACACTTACTCAGATCACAATCTCTATCTAATGTGGACTTTCCCTAGGATGTGGCATGGTTTACCTTTTCTCTTTATTGTTGATGATAGGTGCTATCAGGTTCGCCATCATTCAATAGGGATCCTACACATAACAGAATGCCTCATCCTCCACCATCCTCAACCATTATTATGCTTGAGCCATTGCTAATGCCTCTGTGCCAGTCCATCTCATGGGGGATCTTCCTCTTTTACACCGACCCTCCACCTTACCTAGCATGATGTCCTTCTCCAAGGACTGGTCCCTCCTGACAACCTTCAAAGCATGAAAGATGAATTCTTGACATTCTGACTATGAATGAGCATTTTGGCTGTACTTCTTCCAACATAATCCATAGTA
>NW_006408557.1:3879466-3880906 GCF_000296735.1 Chrysochloris asiatica
TCCATGGAAATTCTATACAAGGTTCCTATGAGTTAGAACCAACTCAACAGGATTTAAAAGCAACAACAACAATACTTAAAGACATATTTTGGCTGTGGTGGACTTGTTTTAGTTCAACCTGAACTTGCATATGAGCACTTGGTGGTCAATTCCACAATTAGTGCCAAACCTTTTTTGACTGATGATATTGAGCGTCTCATATCATCTCTTCCCACAGATAAAGTCAATTTGATTCCTGGATATTCCATCTGGTATGGTGTATGTGTATAGTTGCCTCTTTGGTGTTGATAGAGGGTATTTTCAAGAAATAAGTCACCATTGTTGTTGTTAGGTGCTAGCCAGTCGGTTCCAACTCACAGCAACAAAATGCACAGCAAAACAAAACACTGCCCAGTCCTGGGTCAATCTCACAATCATTGCTACATTGGAGCCTATTGCTGCTGCCACTGTGCCAATCCATCTCGTTGGGGGTCTTCCTCTTTTTCTCCGACCCTCCATTTACCAAACCTGATACCCTTCTCCAGGGACTGGTCCTTCATAAGAATATGTCCAAAGCATGAGAGACACATTCTGGCCATCCTGGCTTCTAGGGAGCATTCTGGCTGTACTTTTTCCAACACGGATTGGTTTGCTCTTTTGGTAGTCCATGGTACTTTTAATATTCTCCTCCAACATCATAACTCAGATGCATCAATTCTTCGACAGTCTTCCTTATTCACTGTCCAACTTTCACATGCATATGAAGCTATTGAAAATACCATGGCTTGGGTCAGGCACAACTTAGTCCTCAAACTGACATCGTTGCTCTTCAACACTTTAAAGAGGACTTGTGCAGCAGATTTGCCCAATGCACTACATCGTTTGATTTCTTAACTGTTGTTTCCAGGAGTATTGATGGTTGGTTGATCCGAGCGAAACAAAGTCTTTGACAACTTCATTTTGTTTTCCCTATTTGTATAGATGTTTATTTGTCCTCCAATGGTGATGATTTTAGTTTTGTTTACATTGAGGTGCAACCCATACTGAAGACTGTGTGGTCTTTGATCTTCCTTTTAATTCCTCTTCACTTTCAGTAAGCAAGGCTGTATCTTCTGCATAGTGCAGGTTGTTAATGATTTTCTCCCTATCCTGATGCTACACTTTTCTTCATATAATCCAGCTTTTCAGATTATTTTGATCAGCATATAGATTGAACAGCTATGGTGAAAGAATACAACCCTGGCATGCACCTTTCCTGATTTTAAATCATTCTGTGTTCTCTTGGTCTATGTGAATAAATGCCTCCTAGTTTTCTTAAATGTTTTATTGTGAATTATGTGATAGTTTACATGGGAGAACATTAGTTTTACATTCATTCTATCATATATCGTCTCATTGCCATGGTTACAATCCCCTCCATGCAATCCTTCCCCCGTACCCCCAGGTCTTCAGCACACAGTC
>NW_006408557.1:3881006-3882276 GCF_000296735.1 Chrysochloris asiatica
TTGGTTAGCCAGGTAGTTGTCTCCCAGATTTCTTGGCATAGATAAGTGAGTGTCTCCAGTGCTTTATCAGTTTGCTAAAAGATTTCGATTTGTATTCCATCAAATCCTGGAGCCTTGTTTTTCATAAAGGGCTTCTGTGCAGCTTGGATTTTTTCTTTCAGCATTATTTGTTCTTGATCTTGAAATGGTTGAACATCAACCATTTCTTTTTGGTATATGACTTTGAGTATACCTTCCACCTTATTTTGATGTTTTCTGCATCATTTAGTATTTTGCCTATTGTTGTTGTTGTTAAGTGCCATAGAGTTGGTTCTGACTCATAGCAACCTTGTAATAGGGTTTCCTAGGGGGCAGCTGATAAGGAGCTCTGGTAGCGTAGTGGTTACGAATCGGGCTACGAACCTTAAGGTCAGCGGTTCGAAACTACCAGAGAAAGATGAGGCTTTCTACTCCCGTAAAGATTTACACCCTCGGAAACCCTGTACAGGGTCGCTATGGGTCGGAACTGACTCGAAGGCACTTAACAACAACAACAAGGGGCAGGTGATAAGTTTGAACCACTAACCTTGTAGTTCAAACCAATCTTGCAGTCCAGTACATTATCCTATAATGCAGAACAGGACTCCATTTTGACTATAGAATTCTTCAGTAGTGAAAGTCGAGGTTTGAATTTTTTCATCAGTTCTTTCATCTTGAGAAATGATGAGCATGTTCTTATCTAATGGTTTTCTAACTCCAAGTCTATGCACATTTATTTATAATACTTTGTCTTTTCAAGCTAACCTTTGAGATTTTCTGTTCAGCTCTTTTACTTCCTCATTTCTTCCAGGCACGTTACCATCTGTATGCTACAGAGCAAGTTTCAGAGTCTCCTCTGACATCCATTTTGGTCTTTTCTTTCTTTAATTTGCCTTTTCTTTCTTCCTGTATGCTATTCTTGATGTAATCTTACAACTTTTCTGGTCTTCGGTCAGTAGTGTGTAATGCACCAAATCTGTTCTTGAGATGGTCTCTAAATTCAGGTGAAATAAATTTAAGATAATATTTTAGCTCTCATGAACTTGTTTTAATTTTCTTCAGCTTAACCCTGAATTTGCATATGAGAAATTAGTGGTCTGTTATGAAGTCTGCCCCTGACCTTGTTTTGGCTGATGCTGTTGAGTTTTTCCACCGTCTCTTTCCAGAGATGTAATCAATTTGATTCCTATGTATTCCATCAGGTGAGGTCTGTGTGTGTAGTCACATTTTATGTTGTTTAAAAATGACATTT
>NW_006408557.1:3891976-3896166 GCF_000296735.1 Chrysochloris asiatica
TTTTTTTTTTTTAAAAAAAAGCTTTTATTGTGAATTCTTTGATAGTTTACTTGACAGATCATCAGTTTTACACCCAACCAATCATATTTAGTGTCATTGCCATGGTTACAATTCCCTCCATGCACCATCAGTTAACAATCTTTACATATTTACAATCCCCCCCCCTTTTTTTTTATGTGCACAAAACACAAAGAAAATAATATATTTGTTTAAACTCATTCCTGTCTTTTTAATGACTTTCTTCCTTCCTAATATGTTCTTGATGTTATCCCATAACTCTTCTGGTCTTTAATAATTAGTGTATAATGCATCAAATCTATTCTTGAGATGGTCTCTAAATTCAGGTGAGATATGTTGGTTGTTGTGGACCTGTTTTAATTTCCTTCAGCTTCAGCCTGAACTTAAACATGAGCAATTGATAGTTTGTTTCACTGTCTGCGCCAGACTTTGTTTTGGTTTGTGATTTTGCGTTTTTTTCTCTTCCCATAGATCTAGTCAATTTGATTCTTATGCACTCCATCTTGTGAGGTCCACATGTATGTTAACCTTTTATATTGTTTATAAAAGGTATTTGCAGGAACATCTGGAAAGATGGCAGACTAAGCAAAAATACTACATGGACCCTCTAAACCAAGATACAAGATGAAACAGACACAGATGAAAATCCTGGAATCCTTAAATTCAGAGGAAAGGTTACACAGGTAGATTTTAAGTGCTTTCTAGAAGGAGAAGTTGAGCATGGACAAAGAGACAGTGAGATTGATGGGTGAATGGCTGACAATGTGGCTCAACCATCTTGAACTTTTGTGAGCATTCTGGGGAACAGAAGGTGGCCTGCAGAGCAAATTCACACAGGTGACAGGAAAGGTGTGATTCCTTCTTTTTCCCTTGATCCCTTTATGACCAGAGGTGTGAACAGCTCACACCTTCATCCACCTTGGCAGATCCTGTTCCCTGGGAGGTTAGAGCCACATGGTTGGGGATCACTGGTGAGTGCTGGCTTTGTCACTTTGGTATGTGTTCAGGCAGGCTCAGCTCCAGACCTATGGAATCCACAAAGCCATTAGTCTTGCACAAACCCTCATAACCAGCCACACTGCCCCTAGGTGCCCTATGGTCGTAAGAAACACTGAAACCAGCTCCATCAAGGGCCTTCACAAACTACTTCTGGTTTGAGTGTCCTGAAGTTAGATAATATCTAGACTTAAAGGAACTCCTTCTGGAGTCCTGGTGTGGCTCTGTGGGTTAATGCATCAGACTGCAAAGCTGTTTGAACTACAAGGTCAGTAGTTCAAGCTCATCAGCTGCTCCTCAGAAACCCTATACATGGTTGCTATGGGTTGGAATTAACTCAACAACACTTAACAACAACAACAACAAAGGAACTCCTTCTAGGGCCATGAACTCTGCTGTCAGATTCTCCTGCATCCACATCGTGGGCTCCTCAACTGGCAGGATCCCCCAGAGTTTTCTCCTCTTTGGATCCACAAGCTGCATTGTGTTTGTTTGTTTATTTTGGTTATGTTTTTTTCCTTTCATTATTTCATTGGTTTTTGTTTGTTTATTCTTTCTGCTCTTTCTCTCAATTCTTGTGAATTTTATTCTATCTCCACTTTTGTTTTTCCTTCTCTTCTGTTTACCATTTCCTGTATTCTTTTCTTCATTAGTTTTTGGTTTTCTTTTTACTTTATACTCTTTTCCTCTTTTTAACCACCCTCTCTTATGTTTCTGTTCGATAGGTTCATTTCTCTGTCCCTCTTTTTTAGGTATTACATTATTTTTTCTGGTTGCTGACTGTTTTTCTTTCTTTTTTTCCTCCTTTATTATTTTCTCTTTTCATCTTTTGTTGCTTGTTTGTTTATTTGGCTTTGGTTTCTTGTCTATGAATGTGTGTAGGAGGGAAGACTGAAAATAAGGAACCAGAAATATCAATTTATAAAGAAGTCAATTACAAAGCAAATAGAGGAAATAATGTAAGTGCAGAACTTCCAAATAGCAAGGAAGTCAAATAGATTTCAAGATAAAACAGATTGTTTTAAATGACATAAATAAATAAATTACAGAGAATCCTCACTGAAAATTAGTACATCTTTACATCCTGGTGTGGCGCTGTGGGATTAAGCACTGGGCCTCACAGTGAGTTTGAATTACTAGTTTGATGCTTCAAACTCATTAGCTGCTTCTTGGAAACCCTATACAGGGTTTCTATGAGTCAGAATCAACCCGAAGGCACTTAATAATAACAACAATCAAAATTTAAAAAATAAGAAAATAAGAAATATTTAGTAAACACTAACACAGAAGAAATGAAAATGCAAAGAAAACCCACAAACAAAATGAACTCAGCACAGAAAATTATGTGGAGCAAAGAAACCAGCAGCTGCACAAAAAACCCCAGCAAAATGATTGCAGTCAATTCATATTACACTGAATGTAAATGGATGAAATGCACCAGTGAAGAGACAGAGAGTAGAAGAATGGATAAGAAAATAGAATCCTTCAATATGCTGTCTACAAGAGACATATCAAAAAGATAAAGAAAGCCTAAATTCCCATAAATACATGCAACACTGAATTATAATGATGAATCTGCCAAACATCTCACAACATGGATGAACCTGGAAGACATTGTGCTGAATGAAATTAGTCAATTGGAAAAGGGCAAATATTGTATTAGACCATTGTTGTAAAAGTTAAGAAAAGATTTTCTTGATGAAAGAAACATTCTTTGATGATTACTAGGGGTAGGGAGTGAGGGAAGTAAATAATTTATGGGTTAGAGGGTAGACACATACTAACATAGGTGAAGGGGCAGTCAATACACAAGAAGAAGAAGGTTGGAGAGGGAACATGAAGGTAACAAGAGACACAGGGAGGAATGCAAGAGTTAAAGTGAATAGTGGTAAATACTGTTAACCAATGGTACATGAGGGGATTGCAATGAAGAAAATTATATGATTTGTTGAATGTAAAACTGATAATATGTTCTGTGAACTTTCACTCAATTCACAATAAAAAGTTTAAAGTAAAAAAAGGTATCTGCAATGAATAAGTCATTGGTCTAGTAAAATTCTATCATGCAGTTTCCAACATCGCTTGTCACAAAGGCCATATTTTCCAACTACTGATCCTTTGTCTTTGTTTCTATGTTTCTTATTCCAATCACCACTAATTAGCAATACATCTTGATTGCATGTTTGATTAATTTCAGACCGAAGAATTTTATAGGAGTCTTAAATTTCATGATCACTGGCTTCAATGGTTGCTGTGCATATTTGAATAATAGTTGTATTAACTGGTCTTCCTTGTAGGTATATCGATATTATCACAGATAGCATTGTACTTCAAGATAAATCTTGAAATGCTCTTTTTGATGATGAATGTGATACCATTCCTCTTCAATTTGTTCCCAACATACTTGTCTAGTTCAAAATGAGCACCTCAGCTCACTAAAATGTCTAGAATATCAATTTTTATGTATTCCTTTTCATTTTTGATGACTTTCTATTTGCCTAGATTACAAACTTTTATATTCCATGCTGATTATCAATCCATGTTTGCAGCTGACTATTTCCATTTTGAGCTGTGCCACATTAGCAGATGAAGATTTCAAAAGTTTTGTTTCATTCATGTCATTAAAGTCACATTTGCCTACGTACAACCAATTTCCCAAACTAGGATGATTTTGTATTTTTCATCCCAATGGGCATAGTATTGTAAAGTGTATCACTCAAGTTGGAAGACACTCAAATACGAGTGGGGAAACGCTTCTTGTTCCAAGTAGAGCTGATCTTAATGATGTGGATGGAACAAAGTTTTCAGGACTTTCATTTGCTAATGGGCTACAACTCTAAATGAGAAGAAACAGCTGGGAAAACCTATTAGTAACTACTTTGTACAAAGGAACGTACAAAGTCTGATGAAATGCATAAAAATCGATATTCTACATGTTATTGTTGTTAAGTGCTGTTGAGTCAGTTTTGACTTGTAACAACCCTGTATTCCAAGGAGCAGCTGGTGAGTTTGAATCATCAACTTCATGGTTCAATCTGACCTTTAGGCCCAGTGCTTATCCTACAGCCTACATCATTCTAGGTATTGGTGAGCTGAAATGTACTGTTATTAGCCATTTTGAATGGGACAGTAACATGATTTCCTAGGCTGGAAATAACAAACTGAAGAGGAATGGC
>NW_006408557.1:3896266-3899734 GCF_000296735.1 Chrysochloris asiatica
GCATCACATTCATAGTCAAAATGAATATTTTAAGATCTATCTTGAAGCACAATGTTGTCTGTGATAGAATAATATCCATACACCTACAAGGAACGTGATGGCTCAATAGAATAAACACTGGACTGTCAACCAATATGTCAGTGTTTTGAACTCACCAGTCACTACATGGGAGAAAGATCAGACTTTCTGCTTCTTCAAAGACTTAAAGAAAAAAAGCCTTGAAAACCCTATACAATATCACTATGAGATGGAACCAACTCCATGGTACTTAAGAACAACAGTAACAGGGAAGACCTGTTAACACCACTATTATTCAGATTTCTGCACCAACCACTAACACCAATGATGGTGATCTACTAACTTTTTCAGTTTGACATGGATGAAGCACATAATCAAGATGCATTGATATTTACTGGTGATTAAAATGAAAAAGATGGAAACATCTTTTTAATTACATTAGAATGAAAAAGTAAGGATCAAAATATGGCCTTGGTGATAGAAACAGTGCTGGAAATTCACATGACAGAATTCTGTGAGAATAATGACTCGTTCCTCCCATTCATCTGTCAGTTTATGGTACTGTGGTGGCTTGTGTGTTGCTGTGATGCTAAACGCTATGCCATGTATACAATCTGTCTAGGCAGGACTGATGAAATGAAATGTGGATGGGTCTCTTGTAATACAATAGTGAATAATTGTTATCAGGACTCCTTTTGAGGGTTGGAAAGGTAGACATTTTGTAGCAAGGAGGGGAATGATTAACTTTTCAGCCTAGGGGTGGAGGTCCCTGGGACCATCAAGGGAGAAGAGCAGAGAGCTGGACCCTACCCAGAGAATCAGTGATGCCTGAGATGGAGGCAGAGACAATGATGTGGACATATGGAGCAGTTGGGGACTTTAGACACAGAGAGGGAGAGGGGCTGTGTGCTGATGACTGGGGGGCAGGCTTGTATTTTATACCCCTTGGTTGGATGATGATGAATGAAGGGGATTGTAACCATGGAAATGAAACAATATACGATGAATGTAAAACTAATGTTCTCCCATGTAAACTATCACATAATTCACAATAAAACATTAAAAAAAAAAGAATAGTTAAATCCATTGAAAAGACATACCCCCCCCACACACACACACAAAGCTATGCCATGGGTATTTTAAATGCCAGCATGGTCATCAATGGTGGACAGGTTTCAGCTGAGCTTTCAGACAAAGATGGACTAGGAAGAAGGCGAGACAGACTATTTTGGAAAATTTAGTCACTGAAATCCTATGAATAACATGGAACACTGTCAGCACCAGAATATTGAATATTGAAACATGATGAATAGCACCAGAATATTATCAGAAATAGTGCAGGAAGATGAGTCCCTCAGGTTGGAAGGAACTAAAAATGAACCTGGGGAAGAGCTGCCTCCTCAAAGTAGAGTTAACTATGATGACATGAATGGATTAAAGCCCTTAGTACCTTCATTTGCTAATGGGGAACAACTCAAAATGAAGAGATACAGCTGTAAACATCCATTAATAATAGTATGAAGTATGAATGTAGGAAAATTGGAATCTGTCAAAAATGAAATGGAACATATAAATATCATTATCCTAGGCATTAGTGAGCTGAAAGGGACTGGCATTGGCCATTTTGAATCTGACAATCATATGGTTTATTATGCTGGGAATAACAAATTGAGGAATGGTGTCTTATTCACCATCAGAAAGAACATATCAAGATCCACCTTGAAGTACGACACTGTGATAGGATAATATCCATAGGAAGACCAGTTGCTACCACTATTTCAAATTTACACACCAACTACTAAAGCCAGTGATTATGAAAGAATTCTACTAACTTCTTTGGTCTAAAATTAATTAAACATGTAATAGAGATATATTGATAATAACTGGTGATTGGAATGCAAAGGTTGGGAAAAAACTGGAAGGATAAGTTTTGGAAAATATGGCCTTCATGATAAAAAATGATGCTGGAGATTACATGATAGAATTTTGCAAGACCAATGACTTCTTCATTGCAAATATCTTTTAAAAACAACATAAAAGACAACTGTACACATGGACCTCACCAGATAGAATACACAGAAATCAAACTGACTATATCTGTGGCAAGAGACATTGGATCATCACCTAAACAAAGCCAGGGGCAGACTGTGGCACAGGCCATCAATTGCTCATATGCAAGTTCAGGATGAAGCTGAAGAAAATGAAACAAGTCCAGGAAAGCCAAAGTATGACCTTGAACACATCCCACCTGAATTTAGAGATCATCTCAAGAACAGATTTGATACATTAGACACTGAAGACTGAAGACCAGAAGAGTTGTGGGATGACATCAAGAACAGCTTATAAGAAGAAAGCAAAAGGTCATTAAAAAGACAAGAAAGATGGAAAAGATCAAAATGGATGTCAGAAGAGACTCTGAAACTTGCTATGCAATGTAGAGATGCTAAGACAAATGGAAAAAATGAGGTAAAAGACCTGAATAGAAAATTTGAAAAGGCAGCTCAAGAAGACAGAGTCAGATATTATGATGAAATATGCAAAGACCGGGAGTTAGAAAACCAAAAAAGAAGAATATGCTCAGCATTCCTCAAGCTGAGGGAACTGAATAAAAACTTCAAGCCTCTACTTGTGATATTGAAGGATTCTCTGGACAAAACATTGACTGGTGCAGAAACCATCAAAAGAAGATGGAAGGAATACATAGAGTCACTGTACCAAAAACAAATGGCCGATATTCAACCATTTCAAGAGGTAGCATACGATCAAGAGCCAATGATATTGAAGGAAGAAGTCCAAGGTGCACTGAAGGCATTGGCAAGAAACAAGGTTCCGGGAATTGATGGAAAACAAACAGAAATCTTTCAACGAACTGATGAAGCACTGGAGGCACTCACTCAGCTATGCTGAGAAATTTGGTAGACAGCTACCTGGCCAACTGACTGGAAGAGATCCATATTTATGCCCATTCCAAATAGAGGTGGAATGTGGAAATCATTGGACAATATCATTAATATCCTATGCAGCAAAAATTTGCTAAAGGTTATTCAAAACAACTGCAACTATACAATCACAGAGAATTTCCAGAGGTTCAAACCAGATTCAGAAGAGGATATGGAATGAGTGATATCATTGATGACATCAAATGGATCTTGGCTGAAAGCAGAGACTACCAGAATTATGTTTATCTCTGCTTTATTGACTGTGGGAAGGCTTTTGATTGTGTGGATCATGACAAACTATGGACAGCATTTCAGACAATCAGTATACGGACTACTTAATTGTGATCATGAGGAACTGGATCATGAGGAACCTGTACATAAACATGTTGTTAAGTTAAGTGCCGTCGAGTCGGTTCTGACCCATAGTGACCCTGTACAGGGTTTCTGAGGGTGTAAATCTTTACGGGAGTAGAAAGCCTCATCTTTCTCCCGTGGAGCGACTGGTAGTTTC
>NW_006408557.1:3901209-3902373 GCF_000296735.1 Chrysochloris asiatica
TATTATAGTGAAATATGAAAAGACCTGGCTGGAGTTAGAAAACCAAAATGAAAGAACATGCTCAGCATTTCTCAAGCTGAAAGAACTGAAGAAAAAATTCAAGCCTTGACTTGCAATATTGAAGGATTCTATGGGCAAAATATTGAATGATGCCATAAGCATCAAAAGAAGATGGAAGGAGTACATAGAGTCACTGTAACAAAAATAATTGGCTGGTGCTGGAGAAGGATATCATGTTTGGTAAGGTGGAGGGTGAGAGAAAAAGAGGAAGACGTCCAACGAGATGGATTGGCAAAGTGGCAGCATCAATGGACTCAAGCGTGGCAAAAGTAGTGAGGTTGGCCCAGAATTGGGCAGTGTTTTGTTCTGCTGTGCATAAGATCTCTATGAGTGGTACTGACTGGATGGCACCTAACAACAACAACCATATCAAAAGGTAGCATATGATCAGGAAAATGATAGTACTGAAAGAAGAAATCCAAGCTGTACAGAAGGCATTGGTGGAAAACAAGGCACCAGTAATTGATGGAATACAAATTGAAATGTTTCAACAAATTGATGCAGTGCTAGAGACATGCAGCCCATCCAGCACCCACTTGCCAGATGTGTGAAGAAGGTCATCTGTGATAATTCAGCCCCAGTTGAGCAGTCACAAGATACCCTCAGGAAAGACCAGTAGAGGAATCATCGGGATAATCTCACCCCACATTATTAATCCATACAAATTATTGTTTTAACCCACTAAATTCTGAATGGTTTGTTTGGCAGCAGTGATAACTGGTGTTCCTTCTGCATCTCTTCCTGGGTATCAGTGACTCTTCAGAAATCACTGAAAAGAATTGAGAGTTAAAGCTTAAAGAAGGGCTTCATTTTTCAGGGCTCTGAACAATTTGATTCTGGTTCAAACACCTGCTGCATTTCCAACACAGATGTACTGAATCAAAACAGTACAGTTTAACAAGATCCCCAGGTGATTCTTATAGATACCTCAGAACTTACTTAAATACACAAGAATCACCTGGGGAAATTTTGCATTTCCATCCATATATCTTGGATGGAAATGCAAAATTTCAGTAGGAAGTCAAACCCATAGGACTGTTGAAAGTACAATATATTGACAAGAGAACAAATGTCTTAGAAGTACAGGCAGAATTCTTTCTCTCT
>NW_006408557.1:3904353-3906943 GCF_000296735.1 Chrysochloris asiatica
GTACTGACTTAAAGGCACCTAACAACAACAACAAGCTCTTGGTACAATTTCTAATCTGTCTTTCTAAAATAGGAATTTACCAAAAAAACAAAAAACAAAAACAATGAGTGATAACACACCTATCTTTAAAAGAGGGTTTCTCAATCTTGTCACTATTGACACTTGGGACTGGATAATTCTTTATTGTGGGGTGCTATCCTTTGCATGTTTAGTAACATTTCTGGCATCTGCCCACTAGATGCCAGTAGCAGTTCTCGCCTATTGTGACAACCAAAAAGTCTCCAGATATTGGCACATGTCCCCTGGGGAGTAAAACCATCACTGATTTTCTTCTCCCCATTCATTGCCTTCCATTGTCCTCTAAATGAAGACTAAAACCCTTAGAGTTTAAACAGGGCCCTCATCATCTGACCCCTGCTTCTGGGCAGCCCCATCACACTTGGTTTCTCCATTCCTTCACCATATACTTTCGCTGCATGCAAATACCATGCACATCTCTCACCTTGCCTGGCTTACTCTTTTTCACCTTCTCTGTTATAAGACAGGATGGTGAGGCTAGTCCCTTTTCCTTTGGACATGTTGTCAGGAGGTACAGATCCCAAGAGAAACATCATGTTTGGTAAAATGGAGGATCAACAAAAAAGAGAAAGACTCTCAACAAGACAGTATGACATAGTGAAAGTAACTATGGGCTTAAACAGAACCATTTTGGGATGCAGGACTGGGCAGTGGTTCATTCTGTTGTGCATACATAGGACCACTATTGGTCAGAACCAACTCAGTGACACCTAGCAGCAATAGGAGTTAAATGTTATATCATTCTGGTTTTATTTACATCTCTCTGATGGCTAATGACATCGAGCATCTTTTCATGTGTTTGATGGCCATTTGAATATCCTCTTTAGTGAAAGCCTATTCAAATCCCTTGTCAAGTTTTAGAATTGGTTATTTGTGGATTTTTGGTTGTTAAGCTGTTGAAGATTTACATTTATTTTGATCATTAGATTCATATTGGATACATGGCTTCTGAAGATATTCTTCCAGTTGGCAGCTGGTCTGTTTACTTTTTTGGTAAAATCTTTGTTAGGACAAAAGTCTTTCATTTTTATCAGATCCCTAGTATTCATTTTGCCTTTTGCTGTTTGTGCTTTTTTTATGTTAGGTAATCCATTGGTAAATGGATAATCCATTGGTAAAATCTAGCCCTGACAACATTGCCCTGTATTTTCTTTTAAGAATTTTATGGTATTTCTTTTCACATTTAGGTCCTTAATCCATTTTGCATATTCCCAACAGCAACAAATAAAATTTGGTGTGATTTAAGAAATCCTGTTTCTTTTTTCCTGTATGCAGAAATCCAAATTTCTTTTTATAACATTCCATCCCAATTATACTATGTATGCACCATTATCCTTTTTATAGTTTCCCAATCTAGTTGAAGACACTGAGGGGATTCTTGGGGAGGAGTGATCTCAACTCAATGTGTTCCTTCTTGGTTTTCAAGTGCTGAGTTTATTAATCCTAAATATATCCAAGACCCCTAGGTCACTTGATGTACCAAGAAGTTGATAAGATGTTTGGTTGTTAGTCCATCCTAAACCTGCAGTCTCTTGACTCCTTTCCCTCTCCAGGGACTGGCAGCTTCTTCCTCAAGTATACTAAACTCCATTTTAACCATTTTTGTAGGTCACAGAGATGTCCCAATTATTTCCAGGGGTTCTATTTACTCCTTTGGGAAAAAGAAACATCTTTATGTCTCTACAGTAATTTATTTTCCTAAAAATACCTAAAGTGACTTTCTGACTGTTTTATTACCAGAATAGAGAAAGAAAAACCCAAGTCAAATATTCAGTGAGGCATTTGTTGCAACAAGCTGTGATGTTTCTTACCATTTTGAATTGTTAGTAATCTTGAATCAAGTTTATTAGAGAGTCTGATGAGAGGTCATTTCTAAAAAAAAAAAAACCAGACATATTCAAACACCAAATGCTTAATGATACAGTGGTTAAAGTACTTGGCTGCTATTCAAATGTCAGTTGAAATCCACTAGATGATCTGCACAAGAAAGATGTGGCAGTCTGCATCTTAAAAATCTTTAAAAGTTTTGGAAATTCTATATGACAGTTCTTTCCTATAGGATCATTATGGGTGGGACGTGACTCAATGGCAATGGGATTTTTGGTTATATTTTAGGGGCTCACAGATAAATATAACCTGAGTGTCCACAAACCCTGGGTTACATTTTGATTCGATGTTTCAGAGCAGTCAGTAGATCAGGCACATAAACTGTCTCCAGACCAAAGACTGCTGATTAGAATCACCCAGAGAGGTTTTACATTTTCTAATGTTCACGGTGCTTTCCAAACCATCTAATTCAAGATCTCTAGTGGTGGTTCCCTGGAATCAGAATTTTTTAAAGTTCCAGTTGATTTTAAAATACAGCCAAGTATGCCAGATCAGTATTGCTAAGTTCCCTTGAGAACCTCAGTTCTCTCAACTACAGAATGTTGGTATCACTACCTAATTCAAAAGGTTGTTTTAAGGAATTCAATGCTGTCATATACTTAAATCCCCTGGTACAGTGCCTGTC
>NW_006408557.1:3907043-3915280 GCF_000296735.1 Chrysochloris asiatica
AGAAAATACATTGAGTTGACCACCATCCTTCCAAACCAGTTGTTTGCATCACTTCTCAGTGTCTCCATAGCAATATCTAATGTTCATTCTTGAGTAACATTTCCATAGGGGAAAAGCAAGATGAACAAAGTGTCTGATTAATTGCTTACAGATTGCATCAACACCTTACAATTTGTTGTAATATCACTTCTGACTCTTTAAAATTAGGAGTATCTTATTCCAGCTGTGACATTCTACATCATAGTTCTGAACTTTGGAATTGTTTTTTAAATTATTTTGTGCTATCTGGGTTGCATTTTATTGACAGTGTTCTCCAAAGGTAACTCTGAGGCATGGAAGGCATGAGCCTCTAGTAATAAAGGTAAGTCTTACAATGACATAGAGTTCTCTGATGTGCAGAAGATATATCACTGTGCAGAGTGAACCACCAATTTCTTTATCAAATCAGTGTAACCTGCAGCTTTATCTGAGACACTCTGATGTTTTGTTCTGCCATGTTTATAAACATAAACCTCAAAATGTATGGTTCCAGCTGTAACTACCATCATCATGACAGGAAGACTGTGGCTGGGTTCTCCCCAGATTTTGAAGCATGACTTGGAACTGTATTCTTTATCTGCCCTAGACATTTTAAAGAAATAATAAGGGCATGAAATTTAGTCATGTCTTAGTCAGAAGAGAACATGGTTGAAATTTAAAACTTACAAGAAAAATGGATTTGTAACAGTGAAATAAATTAAGTATAGCATATAGTTCGTTAAAACAGTGTTTCCTTAGGTTGTTGAGGCAGATTCTATTGAGACCTCACTACTATAGGCTTGAAAATTGTCAGTGGATAGAAGTTTCATAAAAAGCTATTATTCCCTGACTCTTGAAGAAAAAGAGTTCTTGAATAAAACAAGTGTTTTCCAAACATAGTTGCACATAAGAATTGTTTGAGAAAATTATTTTTTTAAATCTTACAATCATGCAATATTTTTGTTTTGAGGTATAAATTTGTTGTTGCTAAGTGCTGTACAGTCAGTTCCAACTCATAGCACCACTGTACAGGGTTTCCAAGGAGCAGCTGGTGCATTTGAACTACCAGCTTTATGGTTAGCAGTCCAGTACTTAACCTACAGAGCCACACAGGACTCTGAGATCTAATTTATGCACACTAAAGTATATTAGATCTTAAGTATTTTACTGATGAGTTAGGATTAATCTACACATTCATGTAACTACCACCCAAAGTAAGATGCAGTACATTTTTATCACTCCAGAAAGTTACCTTATGTCTCTTTCTAGTCATCTCTCTTCTCTCTGAGACAATCACTCTCTGACGTCTATTATTATCGATTAGTTTGGGCTGTTCTTGTACAGTGTATATATACTATATAAAATCTGGCACCTTTTATTCAACATAACATTGGTGAAGTTATATTGTTGTATATGTTTCACTAAATTTTTTGTCAGGTAGTATTCCATCATATGACTAGACCACAATTTCTTTATTTAGTCTCCTGATGATCGACATTTGCATTGTTTTCAGCTAGGAGGTTTTTTTTTTTTTTTCTTCTTCTATTTTTTCTTATGAATGTTTTTGTGTGAGTCTTTTTGTGGGCATTTTTCTTCATTTCTCTTGAATAAACAGGAGCAAAATTGCTGGGTCACAGGGTAGATAAAAGAGCTTTGGTAGTGTACTAGATTATTAACTAGGCTGCCAACTGCAAGGTCAGTAGTTTGAATCTACCAGTTGCTTCTGCCCTTGTAAAGATTTACAGCCTTGGAAACCGTATACAGGGTCACTTTGAGTTGGAAGTGATGTGGTGGCACATAGCAGCCACCAACCATGGTAGATAAATATTTAACTTTATAAGCCACAGTTATTCCATCAACTTATCCTCTAACCAATAATCTATGCATGTCTTGATTAGCTCTTTAAAATTAGTGATGTCTACTCCTTCACACCTTTCAATATACTATTTAGGATACTGTAAACATTTGTGGATAGAATTTTGTGTATTTATAGACACTGCAGGCAAACACTGATGCCAGACACACCCCAAGTTCTCTGCCTGCCACAGATGTGAGTTTAAGAAGATTCTGAGACAGGCTTTTTGTTTAGGAGAAAAGGGTCAGCTTTGTTGCAATCTTGAGAGAGCAGGGAGACAGGGAGATCTCTGTCTGTTTCCTTGAGGAGAGGAACTGAGGATATTTGATAGGGCTTAAGGAGCTCAGGTAGTATAGTGGTTACGAATCAGGCTGTGAACCTCAAGGCCAGCTGTTCAAAACTACCAGCTGCTCCAAAGGAGAAAGATGAGGATTTCTGCTCCCGTAAAGATTTACAGCCTCGGAAACTCTGTTCAGAGTCGCTATGGATTGGAACCAACTCGACGGCACTTAACAACAACAACAAAGGAAGGCTTCAGGAGATGCACAGACACAAATCATCATTTATTAAAGATATAGAAACATGTCACAAGGTAAGAATGTGAGGTACAAGTCACAATGCTAAGATGATAATTATTCTGTCTTCTTGTATACTGTTTCCAACCTCAGTGGACACTGATTCTTTCAGCTCTAGTGGGTTGTAGTTTCAATAGCTGTGACTGGAGACAGGGTACTCTGACTGACTCCCTTACTGTTCATTGTCTAAGAACCAGCCTTACACAGACAGATAGTTTACAACTGTTTAACTATATTCTTAGCTTCTGACCAGGTTCCTGATTCAAGAGGTAAAGGGCAGAGGTATCTGGGAAAACTGCTGGCTAAACTATCTTAAAATAAAATTTGTTGTTGGGCTCTTTTTCTAATTTTGGCCAAGGAGAGCAAAATACTGTTTATGAGAGCAAAATCTGCCTGCAACAACATTTCTTTGGCAATCTCAATACAGTTCTTGCTGATAATAATATACAAATGTATTTGTGTCACTGTACATTTCTCATACTTCAAGATTCTTTCCAAATGATCCTTTTTGGTCTGCCTTCTTTCGCTTAACATATGCTTTTCAAGGTTCATCATGTTATAGCATATATCAATATTACACTCCTTTATATGTTGTTGCTGTGTGCCATCAAGTCAGGTCTGAATCATAGTGATCCTGTATAGTGTTTCCAAGAGTGAGTGGTGGGTTTGAACAGCTGACTTTGTAATTATTCTACAGTGCCACACCAGGGCTTTCCTTTATATGATTGAATATAAAAATGCCACAATCTGTTTATCCACTTATTAGTTGATAGACATTTTGGTTGTTACAGTTTGGAGCTATTTAAAAATAATGCCTCTATGAACATTCATGTACACATTTTTGTGTGGACATTTGTTTTCAATTCTCAAATTTCAGTACCTTACAGTGGAATTTTTGTCATGTGGTTACGTTATTTTTAACTTTTCCAGGAACTGCCAGATGGTTTGCCATATGTGCTTCTCTATTTCACATTTGTAACAATAATTTACAAGTGTTCCAATTCTTCCACATGCTCACCAACATTTATTATCTGTCCTTTTTTTATTATTGTAATCATCTAATGAGTATCAAGTTCTATTTATTGTGGTTTTGATACCAGAAAGATGTTTACTTGTGCTTTATTGACTACACAAAGGCTTTCAATTGTGTGGATCATGACAAGCTATGGACAACATTGTGAAGTATGAATATTCCAGAACACTTAATTGTGCTCATGAGGAATCTGTACATGGACCAAGAGGCAGTTGTTCAAACAGAACAAGGGAATACTGAATGCTTTAAAATTAGGAAAGGTGTGTGACAGCGTTGTGTTCTTTCATCATACTTATTCAACCTGTATGCTGAGCAAATAATCAAAGAAGTTGGCTTATATATGAAGAAAACCATGGCATCTGGATTGGAGGAAGACTCATTAACAACCTGCAATATGCAGATGATATAACCTTGCTTGCTGAAAATGAAGAGGACTTAAAATATTTACTGATGAAGATCAAAGAGCACAGCCTTCAGTATGGATTGCATCTCAATGTAAAGAAAACAAAAATCCTCACCATTGGACCAATAAACAACATTCTTATCAATGGAGAAAAGATGGAAGTTGTTAAGGACTTCATTCTTCTTGGATCAACTATCAACACTCACGGAAGCGGCAGTCAAGAAATCAAACAGTGTTCACTTCCGCAGCACATATACTAAAATTGGAATGATACGGAGAAGATTAGCATGGCCCCTGCGTAAGGATGACATGCAAATTCGTGAAGCGTTCCATAATTTTTATCAGCTCAACATGAGTTGAAATTGACTATGTTAAGTTTTTTACCACCTAGAATTCTTCAACAGGATATGTTTCTTTTCCATGCTGATTCCGGAGGCGTTTCCCACTCCATAAAAGGAATGCTCGCCCTACATCTTTTTTTTTTTTTTTTTTACAGTTGACTGACTACACATCTCATAGTAAGTTCAGAGTAGCTCATGGTAAATTGAAATATAATGGTCATTTCAGAAAATGATTGATTGTTGTAAGTGTCCACTGAAGTAGGAAGTGTAACTGCTTTTCCAACTTGATTTTTATTGGGCATATGTTGTTGACCAGGCACAACATAAATTCAAATATGAAACATTCTTCATTTAATGCAGTTTTTATTGAGTGACTTTATTTTCTTTGTATTTGTATATTAAAAAGACGGCCTAGATTATGAACACTGAACATCATAAAGGAAAATTGTATATACAGATTTAGTGTTGTATTGACTTTGGACGGTTAGATGGACTTTTGAGATGGAACTTCTTTGATCTGACAGGATCAGCTGTGATACCCTGTGTTAAACTGTTTTCAATGCGTCTCCTTCCTTTTTGCCAATAAAGTTGTAAATAAAGACCATCATACATTAAAATCTGCCCCCCAAAAAAAGAAATCAAACAACGTATTGCATTAGGCAAATCTGCTGCACAAGACCTTTTTAAAGTGTTGAAGAGCAAAGATGTCAGCTTGAGAACTAAGGTGCGCCTGACCCAAGCCATGGTATTTTCAATACCTCATATGCATGAGAAAGCTGGACAGTGAATAAGGAAGACCATAAAAGAATTGATGCTTTTGAGTTATGGTGTTGGAAGAGAATATTGAAAGTACCACGGGCTGCCAAAAGAACAAACAGATCTGTGTTGGAAGAAGTACAGCCAGAGTGGTCCTTGGAGGCGAGGATGGCCAAACTTCATCTCATACTTTGGACATATTGTCAGAAGGGAGCAGTCGCTGGAGAAGGATATCATGTTTGGTAAGGTGGAGGGTCAGAGAAAAAGAGGAAGACCCCAGTGAGATGGATTGGCAAAGTGGTAGCGTAGCATCAATGAGTTCAAGTGTGGCAACAATTGTGAGGTTGGCCCAGGACCAGGCAGTGTTTCATTCTGCTGTGCTTAGGATCACTATGAGTCAGAACCGACTTGATGGCACCTAACAATGTTATGGATTGAGTGTGTCGTCCAAAAAATATGTGTTGTAAATCCTAACCTCTGTGACTATCATCGTATTCCCATTTGAGAATAAGTTGTCTTTGTTTTGTTAGTGAGGGAGAACTGATGTAGGATGATTTGAGTAAATCTCTTTTGAGATATAAAAGATATGAGATTAAACAAGCAAGCAAGAAAGCAGAGATTGGCAAGGGTGGTGTGGGGAGAGAGAAAGATATCAAGCTACATGCAGATCATCAGGAAACAGAAATTAAAAAGAGACAAAAGATCTTTCTCTAGAGCCGAAAGAGAAAGAAAGCCTTCCTCTAGAGTCTGAGCCCTGGATTTGGACTTCCAGCCTTTGAAACTGTGACATAATAAATTTCTATTTGGTAAAGTCATCAACTTTTCAAATTTCTGTTATAGAAGTACTAGAAAACTAAGATGCATAATGACTATTGATTCTTAAGAAGGTCCCTGGCTGCTTTGGGTTCCTCATGCTTGTAGATCAACAGGCAAAGAAGGGAGTTATCATCTTGGCAGGTGTGATTGTTACTGAATACCAAAGGGAAATCTGATTGGTATTATACAATGGAGGTGATGGTGGTAGAGGTTATTTGCTGTCAAGTTGGTAGCAACTCATTTCAACCCTGTATATAGTTTCTGAGACTGTAAATCTTAAAGGAAGCAGAAAGCCTCATCTTTCTCCCACAGGACAGCTGGTAGATTTGAACTGCTGACCTATACGCCCAACTCATAGCCCACTATGCTACCAGGACTTCTTATAATGGAGGGAAAGAACTGTTACTGTTATAAGTATTTCTACCTTATTTGTGTGTAGATGTTTTAGGTGCCAGCAGGTCAGTTCCTACTCATAGCAACTCTGCTTACAAAAGAACAACATACCAAGTTTCATTTCAAACTGATATTCGCCTTCTCAATGAGACAATTGATGGAAGAGATCTCCCTATCTACCTGCTCTCTCAAAATTTCAATAAAGCTGACTGAACCTTCTCTCCTAACCAAAATCCTGTCTCAAAATCTTCTTGGACTCACATCTGTGGCAGACAGATAGCTCACGGTTTGATATTTTCTGACAGGTGAGACCAAATGCTTTTCAGAAGTCCTTGTAAGGTTGTTTCCAGTGAAGCAATAGATGAATGTGTTTTCTTGGTTATCTAAATAACTGAGTCATAGCTGGAGTTCAGGTATTCCATGAGAAGAGTTCAATTACCCCAGTCAAGACAATTTCTTCTTTAAAATTTTCTGTTGTTTTTGAAACCATGTGTTTTCAATAATAAAAGCATTTTCAATTAAATGGGGAAAAATTTTTTTTTTTTTGAGTTGATGAGATGAGGCCAATTTCTTCAGATTCATGCAGTTATACTAAAACCCAGATGTGGAAAATGTAGGTGGGGACCATATCCCCATGGGTTCTGAAGAAATTAAAGACCAAATGCAGGCTTAAATAGAAAGCAATCAATTAAGTTGCACTGTATATGCCTACCATACGTATAACCGCTGCTTAAATAGCAAGGTATCTTTTAGCATCACAGAAAATGTGTTCTATGTAATTTTTATGTTAACAAATTAAATATTCAGGTCACATAACCCAAGTCACTTGCCTGATTGGGAATAATATAAACAATCTCATTTTCAAGAAATTACTATACATCAGTCAAATGTTTTATATAGCTTGTCTTATTAAACTTTGCTGTTTTGCTCTCCAAAGATACATTTTGTTTGTTTTTGACAAACGGAAGGTTTGTGGCAACCTGGTTTCAAGCAAGCCTATCAACACATTTTTCAACAGCATGTACTCACTTCATGTCTGTGTGTCACACCTAGATAATTCTCACAATATTTAAAAAACTTTCACAATTCTATTGTCTACTTTTAGACTGTGGGTTCATTCAAACTTAACTCTCATGGAAAAGCAAAAAACTTATGTGACTTACTTTGTTGTGATATTCATTCACTTTATTGCAATGGTCTGGAACCAATCCTGCACCCACTCCAAGGTATGCCTATAATTAGTCTTCCCAGTTAACTGTAAAATGATGGTACTGTTATTACATTTTACAGATTAGACAACTAAGACATGCCTCATTTCATCTATTGCATGTAATCCATTGAGCAATATCAAACCTTCACAGCTAATCAATGACTTAAGTTAAATACAAATCATTAGACCTTGAATTAGATTAAATATTAGATTGTATTAAATACAAATCATTAGCTCTTGGAATTAGAGCTCTTTACCACCTCTTTTAAGTTTCCACTTAAAACAAGAGAGTCACCACTCGTCTGTCAGTTTGTCCTACTATGGTGGCTGGTAAATTACTGTGATTCTGAAAGCTATGCCATCAGTATTTTATATACCAGCAGGGTCACCCATGATGGACAGGTTTCAGATGAGCTTCCAGATAAAGACAGACTAGGAAGAAGGAGTGACGAACTACTTCCAAATCTTTAGCCACTGGAAACCTTATGTATAGCAGAAAAACGAAGTCCGATATAGTGCCAGAAAATGAGACCCTCAGTTTGGAGGGCACTCAAAATGCAACTGAGGAGGGGCTGCCTCCTCAAAGTAGAGTTGACCATGATGACGCGAACTGAGTAAAGCTCACAGGATAAAAACCCACAAGACCTTCACTTGCTGAAGGGGGACAACTAAAAATGAAGAATAACAGCCGTAAGTATCCATTGAAAATTGGAAAACCTGGAATGTATGAAGTATGAATCCGGGAAAATTGGAAGTTGCCAAAAATGAAATGGAATGCATAAACATCAATATCTTAGGCATTAGTGAGCTGAAATGGACTGGTATTGGCCATTTTGA
>NW_006408557.1:3918485-3920085 GCF_000296735.1 Chrysochloris asiatica
CACTATTTACAATAGCAAAAAGATGGAGACAGCCAAAGTGCCCATCAACTGAAGAATGGATAAACAAAATGTGGTACATACACACAATGGAATATGATGCTACACTGAAGAATAACAAGGAAGCGGTAAACCACCGCATAACATGGATGAACCTTGAAGACATTATGCTGAGTGAAATAAGTCAGTCACAAAAAGAGAAATACTGCATAGGACCACTACTGTAAAAGACTAAGAAAAACAAATTATACTAAAAGGGGGTAGGGGGAAGTCTTTGTTGGGAAGTTGGTGATGGGTGGGGGGAAGGGGAGAGGGCGGAGCGCAGGGTGAGGATTGGACAGAGGAGAGCTTGGGTGCTAGGGAGGGAGCCAATATACAGGGAAGTAGAGGGAAGGGGAGAAACAGGGCAGATGGGAGAACAATTGGGCATGTTTGAAAGGGCTAAAGGGGACAGAGATAAAGTACGATATATGCACAGCCTTGGAACGGCAGAGCTCTGAGATACCAGGATTGAGTCATGGCTGGAATGGGGGGGGGGGAGGGGAATCATGTTAAGATGCTTGACTTGACTGTTTTTGTTTGTTTGTTTGTTTTAATCTTGGTTTCCCTTGCATTATAATATGGAGTAGACACTGGAAAGAGAGAGAAAGGAATAGTCAGAAACATCACACTAGAAGGCTTGTAAGAACGTCTTCTGCCTATGACTGATTGGAATACCTAAAATGGGGCTACAGCGTACCCAGTGAACGAGGCTTCTTGCAGAGCCTTTGCAATACATAAAACTATAGGTAGAAACCGGAACCACATCCAGATCTCCAGAGATGAGAAATCTCCACTTGAAAGGATGAGCTGACCAGCCTGGAGCAGCTAGAATAAAAGATACCTCTTGAAAGAAAGACCTGCAGGAAAAATGGAGGTAGATGGACTGTTACTACAAGAACAAACAAATCGCTTCCCTAGAAAACATCAAGGCAAGTGGCCAGGTCCTCTCAACGCAAACCCCCTTCCAAGACTAAGACCCAATGGAAATGCACACGCTGATTGGTGACCACACACATCACCGATGGGGGAAAGTGGGGTAAAAGCAGTAATGAAGCAGCAATCTAAGCTCTACAATGTTCAGTGGACTTCTATGGACCCAGTTGGCGACCTGGTTGGCAAACAGTGTGAAGAGGCCTGGGGACTCTTGGGCCCAGAGTCAGTGGCATGGCCATGGAGGACTCGAGAGGAGAGTGGAGCTACTGGCTGACAGGAAGAGAGGACATATACACAGGAGTGCCCACACTTGCAGATGATACCCATGTGACATGGACCGGATGACTGGATGATCGGAGCTCAACCAGGAGAAGAAAGAAGAGGGAAGAGAGAGAAAAAAAAAAAAGAGTTTGCTGATACAGTCTGATGAACTTGACCTATACCTATGGAGCAGAGACTCAAAAGAGGGAACAAATCCTCACAGTAAGAAACAGTCACACACACCCCCACACAAAGAGTGGACAGAGAAGGGCAGCTTGGACATTGGATACTCAAATGGGGAGGGGGAGACTACAAAGGCAAGAAGTGACTAGCTTACAAGCTTTCAAGAGGGAACCGGGTGCTAGGG
>NW_006408557.1:3920611-3933823 GCF_000296735.1 Chrysochloris asiatica
AACAGAACATGGGAACACTGAATGCTTTAAAATTAAGAAAGGGGTGCGACAAGGTTGTATTCTTTCACCATACTTATTCAATCTGTATGCTGAGCAAATCATCCAAGAACCTGGGTTCACTGAATAAAAATGTGGCATCAGGATTGAAGGAAGACTCATTAACAACCTGCTATATGCAGATGATAAAACCTTGCTTTCTGAAAGTGAAAAGGACTTAAAATACTTATTAAGATTAAACCCACCAATAAACTGTAGAGTTGGTTCTAACCCAATACAAATCCATGGGTGTCAGAATAAAACTATTCTCCATAGAGTTCTCAGTGACTGATTTTTGGAAGATTATTACCAGGCCATTCTTCCAAAGTGCTTCTGGGTAGGTTCAAACCATCAACCTTTGGTTGGCAGCCTATTAACCATTTGCACTATCCACAGATTCTGTATTTAAGTAAAAGCAATTGAATTTTAGATACAGGATATATTCTTTACCGTGAATATATTATGTCATATATGAGATATGCATAGCCTCAGAGCCCTAAGACATGATCTGCAGTGGCTTCCATCCAACAGAGCAAAGTGCACTGTTTTCCAGAAATATAGTCTGGAACAAGTTTCCTGTAGAATAGGATAGGAACCACACATGCCCCCATGCACTTCCTGCTGCCCACTTAGAATAAATTTAACTAGTCCTATCTTGCCTCATGGACTTTTTTTTTTAACTTGGATAACTACTAGGTGCCCATTCTCTACTAGAATCAGTCCTGGACACTTCCAGGAATGCAGGTCTTTGATTACTCATTTCCCATCACTTTTCAATTTCACAGCTGAAACCAGAGTTAGTTCTATTACTTGGTTAAGTATCACTTTGTGTCAAAGTCAAGGAGAAAAAGAGAATCTTTCTAAAGGACAATTTCTTGAGGGGTCATGGCTTAAGTGTGGTGTAATAGATGGCAAAAATATAGCTACAATTTTGCATTCCCTCCAATCAATCACTCAAAAGGTGAAGTTCATTTCTGTCCTGGTTTAATCTCGAATGTTCATGGAACATATTTGGGACAATGGGACATTAGTAAATATGACACAACGTAAAGCTTGAAGAGTACAGATTGAGACTTGTCTTCATTAGTTATGCTTCAAATCTAGATATCACCATGTAAATGAGCTCTAGCTAGCTTGATGGAAAATGAGGAACAGCATGGTAGGAAATCTAGGCACTCTAGTCAATAGCCACCAAATCGTCAGACATGAAGGTCAGACCATCCTAGATCTATTAGTTGCCACATGAACCACCATGATCACAAATATAAGATAGAACCCAGCAAAGATCAGGCAAGTTGGTCTAATCCAAAAGGACCACCATGTTAACCCACAGAATCATGAACTAAATACAATGATTAATAGTTTACGCTAATAAGATTAAAGTGGTTTGCTACACAGTAAAATTTAATGTTGTTATGCTGTTAGGTGCCACTCATAACAACAAAATGAAACACTGTTTATTCCTGAGCCATCCTCGCAATTGCTGTTAGGTTTGAGCTCAATGTTGCTGCCACTGTGTCAATCTATGTCTTGGGGTTCTTCTTTTTTCTTGACCCTCCACTTTTTCAAGTATGAAGTCATTTTCCAGTAACTGAATCCTTCTGACAGCATGTCCAAAAGACAAAGCCTCACCATTTTTACTTGTAAGGATCATTCTGGTTGTATTCCTTCCAAGACAGATTTGTTTGTTCTTCTGTCAGTTAGTGATACTTCCTGTATTCTCCACCAACATCATAATTCAAATGTGTCAATTCTTCTCCAATCTTCCCTATTTACTGTCCAACTTTCACATTCATATAAGGTGACTGGAAATATCATGACTTGGGTCACGTGCTCCTTAATTCTCAAACTGTTATCTTTGCTCTTGAACACTTTTGAAAGGTAGAAGATCACTCTTGTAAAAATTCAAGAAAAGGTTTTCATAATAAAAGAAATATTCTCTGATGATTACCAGTGGTGGGAGGGTAGGGGGAGTAATTCACTGGATAGCGTGTAGATACATGTTAACTTGGGTGAAGGGGAAGGCAATACACAATTAAAAGGGGGGTGACAGAAGAATGATGAAGGCATGGGAAAACATAGGGAAGAGTGTAAGAGTTAGAGGCAGAAGATAAATATTGTTACATACATAATCCTGTAATAACAGTGATCTATATGAGTAGGTACACAGTCTGAATGAGTGTGGGAGGGAGAGTGAGAGAATATCCACAAATCTATAAAATTTTGATAGAGGACATTTGCACATATATCTATAAATGAGGTAAAGCAAGCAGTAGGCAAAGTTATGAAGACATCTTAGCTATGACCAAACACCTTAAGGGAATGATTTGCTGGTCCTGGAGAAACACCGTGGTCAATTGACATAAGAGTCCACAAAAACAATGTTCTACATACTGCTTTGGTGAATAATGGCTGTGATCTTAAAAGTTCATGAGTGGCCGTCTGAAGTGCAACTATTGATCTCTCCAAGTCAGAAGGAAAGTAAATTGAAATTGCTTGGAAACAAAGTCCAGTAGACTAATGGACCATGGGAACATCAGTCACCACAATTCTGACACCAGAAGAACTAGATGGTCCCTGTTTACCAATACTAACTTCTCTGAAAGGGATCACAGAAGAATGTCCTGGATAGAGTGAGAGTAAAGGTGGAACAATACTCACAGTCATAAAAAAAGACCATGCTACTGGTTGGATACAGAATGGTGGAACCCAAGGTTACGACCCTTGATCACTCTTCAGGTCTGGAATTGAACTCATACACATGGCTCAATCTTCAGCCAAGCAATAGATAGGTATACAGGGGGGACAACACCATTAGTGAATTATGAACACCATATAATCATCAACTGTCCATGATCTAAAGGACAATATATACTGAAGGACATAATTCAGAAGGGTTAAGACAGAGGAGGAATTGAAACAAAAAACACTGGGGAAAAGTGGAATTAGTGATGTTACAAGGGTGAGTCAAAAATTTTCGATATTCTGGTTGTAGAATTTATTTTAATTAACTTTTTAAAAAGATACATACATCACTTTTCAGCATAATCTCCATGCTTTTCAATACATTTTGTTCATCTGTCAACAAGCTTTCATATTCCCTGATGTTAAAAAAATGTTAGGCTAAGCAGGGAGCCACAAATGCACTGCTGTCTTCAGTTCTTCGTCAGAGGCGAATCTTCGGCCTCAAAGGGCTGCTTTTAGGGAACTAAACTTGTGAAAGGTCAATGGAACCAGATGATCAGGACTAGAGGGAGGATGGTTTAACACCTCAAAATGAAGGTTTTGCAGAGTGTCTACAGTGTGGGTAGAAGTGTGTGGACATGCATTGTCATGCAAGCTCACAAAGCCCTTTTATAGCAGTTCCCTGCATTTAGCCTGAAATTTAGACTTCAGTGAGCACTTCATGTAACAAGTACTGTTGATTGCGAAACCTTTTTCTTGATAGTGTTCTAATACTGGCCCTTGAGAATCCCAGAAAATTGTATGTATCGATTTTGTGAATGATGGTTGACTTTTGAACTTTTTCTTGATCAGTGACTGAGGATGTTTCCATTCCATACTCTGCCATTTACTCTCAAGTTCATAGTGGTGAATCCATGTCTCGTCACCAGTAACAACTTTTTAAAGAAACTTTTACCTTCCTTCAAGTGTCTGTCCAAATGCTTCTAATTATGCTTTTCCATGAGTTGTTTCAATATCCATCTTACACAAAGTTTTTGAAACCGAAGTTTGTCATGGATTATTTCATAGGCAGAGTCATGGTTGATTTGCAAATGACTTGTCACATAATCTACTGTCACTCGTCCATTCAACATTATCATTTCACAGTATGCTAAATGTTGTCATCAGCCTTGGATGTGGGCTGGCATTTTAATATAAACGGAGTGTGGATAATTTTTGACTCACCCTCAAACATTGAGAGGATTTCAGTCATTGAGATGAAATGAAATGTGAAATGTGTTTAATGGAAAACTGATTACCTGCTCTATAAACCATCACTCAATTCAAAATTTAAAACTTTTTGAAAAGTTCAGAAAAGGTTTGCATACTAGAAGAAATATTATTTTATAGTTACCAGGAAGGGAGGAGAGGGGTAGAAACTTGTTAACTTGGGTAAAGGGGAAGGTAATATATGAGGATAAGTAAAAAATTATCCACACTCTGGCTGCAGAATTTATTTTATTCAATTTGTAGAAAAGACAAATGCATCATATTTTCAGCATAATCTCCTTGCTGGAAAAACAAAAATCTATTTCCAATTTAAATGTTTTAAGCTGAGCTGCAAACCATGAATGCACCGTTGCCTTCATCAGAGGTGAGTCTTCATCCTCGAAGGGACTGCTTTCAGATGACCAAACAGGTAAAAATCCAACGGAGCAAGATTAGGACTATAGGGAGGATGCTTTAACTCCTCAAAATGAAGGTTTTGCAGAGTGTCTACAGTGTGGGTAGAAGTGTGTGGACATGCATTGTCATGCAAGATCACAATGCCCTTGGATAGCAGTCCTCTGCATTTAATCCGAAGTTTAGGCTTCAGCTCTTCAAGGAGCATCTCACTGCAACAAGCACTGTTGATTGTTGAACACTTTTTCCTGACAGTGTTTATATACTGGCCCTTGAGAATCCCAGAAAACTGTAAGCATAAATTCTCCAGCTGATAGTTGACTTTTAAACTTTTTCTTGGTTGGCAATTGAAGATGTTTCCATTCCATACTCTGCCATTTACTCCCAGACTCATAGTGATGAATCCATGTCTTGTCACCACTAATGATTTTTTTTAAAAGATATTTTTACCTTCCTTTGAGTATGTGTGCAAATTTTGTTTGCAGATGTCCAAATGCTTCTGTTTATGCTCGTCCATGAGTTGTTCCAATACCCATCTCACACAAACTTTTCGGAACCCAAGTCTGTCATGGACTATTTCATAGGCCGAACCATGGCTGATTTGCAAATGATTTGCCACATAACCCACTGTGACTCATCTATTCGACATAGTCATTTCATCTGCATGTTGTTATCAGCTGGAGTCATATAACTGGGAAGTGGATAATTGTTGACTCACCCTCATATAATAAGAGGGAGGCTTGCAAAAAAAAAAAAAATGGTGGAGGCAGGGGAAGACACAGGGAGGAATGCAAAGTAACAGAGGTAAATACTGTTATATAGACAATCCTGCAATGGCAATGTTCTACAGATAGATACATGAATAGGCATGCAGGTTGAATGGGTGTTAGAGGGAGAGTGGCTACTATATTCAAAAATACATAGAGAGATTTGACAGGATATTTGCACACGGTATTTAATATTGCTGCAAATATATTCATGACTGTGGTGGAGCACGCACAGGGCAAAGTTATGAAGACTTTTTGACATACCCAAATACCTTGAGGGAATGACTAGTCAGGCCCAGGAGCTCATCACCAGAAGTCTTAGGGGATGAATGGTCAACTGGCAGAACATAGTACACAAAAACAATGTTCTACATCCTACATTGGTGAATAGCAACTGGGATCTTAAAAGCTGGTGAACAGCCATCTATGGTGCAACTATTGGTCTTTCCCTGTTCAAAAGAAAAGAAGGGTGATGAAAATTGAATTCAATTACTCCAGTGAACTAATGACCATGGGAACTAGATAGTGCCAGGCTACTACTACCAACTATTCTGAAAGGGACCACATTACAAAGTCTAAGACAGAGGAGGAGAAAATATGTAACAGAAACTCAAAGTTATGAAAAAACAGACCAGGCTTGCTAGTTAGATAGAGACTGATGGAAACTCAAGCCTTGGTCACCTTTCAGGTCTGGAACTGAACTCACCTCCATAATTCAATTTTCACACAGATAATGGATAAGTTCTATAGGAGGAACAACCAGTCAAACTATGAGATATATATACCATAGATTGGTCAACCATTTGAGATCAAAAGGGCAGCATTTACCCAACAGCAATGTTCAGAAGGGCTGGAAAAGAAGGAGGAATGAAAGAAAACAAAGAGCACAAGAAGGAATTAAGGTAAGTGATGTTACAGTGATGGATTGTAACCAATGAGACGAAGTGTGTATGATTTGATTCATGTAGAACTGATTTTATTCTCTGTAAATATTCACAATAAAAAGTTAAAAATAGTATGAACCATTAAAAAATTGTCATCAAGGTGATTTCAACTCATGGCAACCCTATGTATGTCAGAGTAGAACTGGCCTCCATAGTGTTTTCAATGGATAATTTTTTTGGAAGTAGATCACCAGGTCTTTGCTCCAAAGAACCTCTGGGTAGACTTGAGCCATCAACCTTTCAAGCCAAGTATGATAACAATTTGCACCATCCCAAGACTCATGTGTTAACCTACGATATGCAAGAAATGCAATGTTTAGAAGGACTTGCTTTGGCTTTAGTCCAGCCACTTGGACCAAGGGACTCATGAGGCTAAAGAGATGGTGCCCTCCTACTGTTCATGCTCCCCACCCTTTCTAGGCCATTCTTCAGATACATAGAATTACTTCTTCAAAATACATAACCACTTCTTTAATTGACCTCTTTCCTGAGCCCATTCTCCTTTCCCACCAGGGACAGGTGTTGGTGCGCATTGGACATGTCATTTATGTTCAAGACTTCCTTTATATGTGATGTTGTAACACTCCAAGGAGTCCAGGGCTTTTATAAGAACATTGCATTTCTAGTTTATTATGAAGGTATTTGTCAATAGAAGGATAAAGCATATTTTAACAACTACCTTAAATTGCTATTATTTAATATTTTGGCATGTACACCTTGTGTTATTGCCCAGGGCCCAGCAAATGTTAGGCAGATTTGTTTGATAGGTAGGCAGTAGACAAAGAACACAAAGTCTCGTAAGTCAGTGCCTCTCAAACACTAATGTACCTATGCATTACCTGGATAGCTTATAAAACTTCAAACACTAATTCTGTCTTTCTAACAAGCTCTCCAGGTCATATACACTTTGAGTGACAAGTTTGCAGGACCTGTTAAGAAGTTTTCATTTAATTTTATTTATATCCAAAGAGCCATTGAAGTTCTTGAGGGATTCCAAGTTGACAGATTTTCATTTTGCAAAGAGGACAACAGCTGTGATGAGAAGAACAGATTAAAGAGCAGAGGGATGAGCTAACTATGTCGGTCTAGAGGGGAAGTGAACACACTGAGATATATTTCAAAGGTAAATTCTGCATGAATTGCTGAATTGCATAAGGGAAGGGAGAAAGTGGTGTGATTCTGAGAAGGACAAAATTCATAGAAGTGAATGAAGACATAAATGAGTTAAGGAAATGCCTGTCTTTCTCTCAACCAAGTTTCAGGCTATCAGGATTCAAAATAATTTTAGTTAATGGGTTATGATTTCAGGGAACTGAGAGATATTTTCATCTCAAATTAAATTTTAACTTTCTCTCTCTCTCTCTTTTTTTTTTTTTTTCCAGAGAGCTAACATAATAGAAGTTATAGTTATATTTCTAACCATAACTTTAAATTCATCTGCATTCTTTCGGCATTTAATAAGGTCATATGAACAGTTTCTCCTTTAAGTGGTTGTAATTGGTACATGCTCCTCTCTAAATGATTTCTTCAGTACCTAAGTGATTAAATGTAGACAGCAACTCATCCCACTCTTACTGGAGCAATATTGGAGTCCTAAAAGCCCACGTGTTCTACAGGATGATGCTCCCTCCTTGCTTGCATCCAGTTTGAGTTCTAAGGAAAGTTCCCTGACTTTGGAGGAAGCTTCACTTTCTTTGGGACATGGGGACAAGATTCACAGTAGTAGTTAATCACTTATCTTTTACCAGCTGCAGACGTGCGTGGTCCTGCAGGAAGAGGTACCTCCAGAGAACTATTGCTATCTTGACACTCAAGGCTGACTGTGATCTGAAGATCACAAAAGGTTGGCAGCTCTGCTAGCACCTCTCTTATCCTTGCCCTCTAACTTTTTATTATGACTCGAAAAAGCAAGAAGAATGAATACTTGGAGGAGCTATAGCTTAAAATTAGAGAAAAGTGTCTTAGCTTTCTCATAAATACTCAAGGAAATATTTAATTAAATGCACAACCCTCTCAGATCTCTTTTATTGCTGACTTCCCATTCTCACACTGTAATGGCCACAAATATGGTTGGCTTGATTTGCATACATTTCAAGAGGATCTTTATCTTTTTTATCTTAATTTATTGTCCTTTCTCTTGTCCCACTTCTTCTTTAGAACTTCCTATCAAATATTTATAGGTATTTATTCCCTAGTTTTCAGCACTTCATCATTCCTTCCTTGGAATTTTATATTTCATGAAGCCTGTTTTCACCCTGTAACCCCCATGCATACCCACAACTTTCTTCCTCCTTAATCACTATAGGAAATGGTCTGACTTGAGTTTAAGTCATAGGATTCCTTGTTTCCCCCATCACAGTATGGTAATCTCTAAAGAAGACAAATGGGAAATGTTCTGCAGCCTCATCATTTATTTGGCCTGCTCATGATGATTCATGAACAGATCAGATTGTCAGTGCTCAAAGCTTCTAGTCCCCTACAGGGACAGGGCAATAAGAGTGACACAGACCCTGCAATTCAATAAGGACTTTGGTGGTTGCAACTTGCTAAAGAGGATGCCCCATCCAAAGAGACCCAGCTGGCCAGGAGGCAGGCTTGCAAAATGTGCCTTTGGTTGTTTAAATGATTATATATTCCTGGGTGGTTTTGTGTACATTCCCCAAAAAACAAACAAAAACCAGAGGGAACAGAAGCAAATACTGTTGAATGATGATATGCACACAGAGGGGATTATAATCATTGCAATGAAATGATGAGTGTAAAACTGATGTTCTCCCATGTAAACTACTACTCAATTCACAATAAAAACTTTAATAATAATCAAACAGAGACCCACCCAATACTGCCATAAGGGTAGATATTCTCATACCTTCCAGTTTTTCATCAGAAATAATACAGAACATAAAATAACATAAAGTATCTAAAAATAACACAAAATCTCCATATTTTTTTTTAATTTTGGCTGAATTAAATTTAAAATAATGAATAGGATGCTCATTACAAGAATATTCACAATAAGCAAAAGGTAGACCAATCTAAATATCCATCAATGGATGAATGGATAAGTAAAATGTGGTACTTACACACAATGGAATACTACTCAGCCAAAAATAAAAAGGAAGTCCTAATACATACTACAACATGGATGAACCCTGAAAACTTTATGTTGAGTGAAATAATTCAATCAAAACATGACTCATAGTATATGATCTCACTTGTATGGAATTACAAGACTAATCAAATATATACACAGAAAGTTTACTAGTGGTTACCAGATGTAAGAGGGAGAGAGAGAAAGAGAGTCACTGTTTAGGAGTCTCTTTATGGTGATGGGAAATTTGGCATCAATTAAGGGTAATGGTTGGACAACTATTTAATGTTATTGATATCACTACCTGGTTACCTGAAAACTGTTGAATAATCATATATTCTTATATATATGCTATGGAGCTCTGGTAGTGCAGTGGTTACGAATCGGGCTGCGAACCACAAGGTCAGCAGTTCGAAACTATCAGCTGTTCCGTGGGTGAAAGATGAGGTTTTCTGCTCCCATAAAGATTTATAGCTTCGGAAACCCTGTACAGGGTTGCTATGAGTTGGAACCGACTCCATGGCACATAACAACAACAACACACATATGATACCAAAAAAGGATAGGAGCAGCTGTGGAGGCTACTTATATATAACGAAATACATCATGAGGTTGGTTTTTTCTTGATGTGGAGATTTAACATCATGGTTTTAAGAAACATCCCAATCAATCACCTCAGTACTTCTATTCTAACTCCTAGCTCATTGCATAGTAACTAGGATTTCAAAAGCCACAACCAGGTCCTTCCCACTCGCGCTCCCCTGCATCCCCACCCCCCACCCCCTGCGCCATGCCTGCGGCCAGCTCAGAACCATTTCTGCAGCCACCTCTGGCCGCACAGGAGCCCGTGCCCCCACGGAGAGCTGCAGTACCTGGGCCAGATGGAGCACATCCTCCACTGTGGCATCAGGAAGGCAGACCACACCGGCAGGCACCAGCACCCTGTCCGTATTTAGCGTGCTACAACCTGAGAGATGAGTTTCCTCTGCTGACAACAAAGACTGTGTTCTGGAAAGGTGTTTTGGAAGAGTTGCTGTAGATTACCAAGGGCCCCACCAATGCTAAAGAACAGTCTTCCAAGGGAGTGAAGCTCTGGGATGCCAATGGATCTAGAGAATTTTTGGATAGCCTGGGATTCACCATCAGAGAAGGAGATTTAGACCCAGTTTATGGCTTTCAGTGGAGGTATTTTGGGGCAAAATATAAAGAGATGCATTCAAATTATTCAGGTGAAGGAGTGGACCAGCTGCAAAAGGTTATTGACACAATCAAAACCAACCCTGATGACAGAAGAATCATCACGTGTGCTTGGAACCCAAAACACCCTCAGCACTGCTTCCCTGCCATGCTTTTTGCCAGTTCTATGTGGTAAACAGTGAGCTATCCTGTCAGCTGTACCAGAGGTCAGGAGACATGGGCCTGGGGGTGCCTTTCAACATTGCCAGCTATGCCCTACTCACCTACATGATTGCACACATCACAGGCCTGAAGCCAGGGGATTTTGTACATATTTTCAGAGAGAGGCACATATTTACATGAGTCACACTGAGCCCTTGAAAGTTCAGTTCCAGCTAGAGCCAAGACCTTTCCCCAAGCTCAACATTCTTTGAAAAGTTTAGACAATTGATGATTTCAAAGCCGAGGACTTTCATATTGAAGTATACAATCCTCATTCGACTATTAAAATGGAAATGGCTGTCTAGAGAGCCTGTCAAAGGGTTGTTTCAAGGAGGATGGTGTCAACTGTGAGGGAGGGGTAGGGTGCCCAGGCAAGAAAGTACTTTTTGCTATAAAAGACAAAGGAAGCAGGTCAAAACCCTGTTGGTTACTTATCAGTTAGTCATTATTAAAAACAGCTTCCCTTCAAGCATGCTGCCAATAATAATATAACCGGGCCAGCTCTTCTAATAAAAAAGGTCTTGAGTTTGGTCAACTCACTGAGGATATATGAAAATGGTGAAATTATAAATAATGTTAAGAAAGTGAAAATTTATGTGCTCTTAACATAAACATGTATATGCATTTCAAACCTTTATCTTTATATGAAGGTCACTGAATTTCAAGAATTCTTTAAACTATTCCCTCAAACTTGAGTGAGCTGAATAACACCATCAGTCATATAGTACGGTTATAAACATTTAAAGTTATTTGCTTTATATATTGTTATAATAAAATGATAATCTGCATTTGTCAACTTTTAAAATCTCTTATTGCCATTTATCTGCCAAGTTCTTGCCTTAAAATTTGGCTAAAGCACTCCCAACAAACATTTCCTGCTGTTTGGATGCTACTCATAGAATTAGAATCTATATTTTAGAAATGTTGACTAAGTTATATTTTGTCCTATTTATCTTTGATTCATCTAATTCTAGCTACCATTTATCATTAAAAGTTAAGAAGGCAAACTTTGTTATACCTATTTCTCCACAATACAATTTTTAAACAATAAAAAAATGCCAGCAACCAGTCATCAAAACCACAGCAATTGGTCTTCATTTACAAGAAGGAAGAAAGTTAGGAATCAGAGGAGGAAATTGAATATATGTCTGGTTGCCTCTATAACATATCGCTTCCTCTGTCATGAGACCAGAACTAGATGGTGTCCAGCTGTTGATGTTGTTAGGTGCCATCAAGTCAGTACCAACTCATAGAGACACTATGCACAACAGAACAAAACACTGCCCAATCCCGGGCCAACCTCACAATTGTTGCCATGCTCTAGGCACTGATGCTGCCACTTTGCGAATCCATCTCACTGGGGGTCTTGCTCTTTTTCTATGACTCTCTACCTTACCAAATAAGATATCCTTCTCCAGCAACTGGTCCTTCCTGACAATATGTCTGAAGTATGAGAGACAAAGTTTGGCCATCCTTCTCCAGTGACTGGTCCCTCCTGGCAATATGTCCAAAGTATGAGACACAAAGTTTGGCCACCTTGGCCTCTAAGGAGTACTCTGGCTGCACTTCCTCCAACACAGATCTATTGGTTCTTTTGGTAGCCCATGGCACTTTCAATATTCTCCTCCAACACCATAATTCAAAGCATCAATTCTTCTATGGTCTTCCTTATTTACTGTCCAGCTTTCACATGCATATGAGGTTGTTGAAAATACCATGGCTTGGGTCTGGCACACCTTAGTCTTCAAGCTGACAATTTTTGCTATTCAACACTTTAAAAAGGTCTTGTGCAGCAGATTTGCCTAATGAGATACGTTGTTTGATTTCTTGACTGCTGCTTCCATGAGTGTTGATAGTTGACCCAAGAAGAATGAAGTCCTTGACAACTTCAATCTTTCCTCTGTTGATAAGAATGTTGTTTATTGGTCCAGTGGTGAGGATTTTTGTTTTCTTGACATTGAGATGTAATCCATACCGAAGGCTGTGCTCTTTGATCTTCATCAGTATATATTTTAAGTCTTTTTCACTTTCAACAAGCAAGGTTGTATCATCTGCATATCGCAGGTTGTTAATGAGTCTTCCTCCAATCCGGATGACACGTTTTTCTTCATAGAACCCAGTTTTTCAGATTGTTTGCTCAGCATACAGGTTAAATAAGTATGGTGAAAGAATACAACCCTGTCGCACACCTTTCTTAATTTTATTTATCTTAAATTTAATTTTATATAACAACTGCCTCTTGGTCAATGTACAGATTCCTTATGAGAACAATTAAGTGTTCCGGAATACTCATACTTCATAATATTGTCCATAGCTAACCATGATCCACACAATCAAAAGCCTTTGCATAGTCAATCAAGCACAGGTTAATATCTTTCTGATATTCTCTACTTCCAGCCAAGATCCATCGGACATCAGCAATGATATCCCTCATTCCACTGCCTCTTCTGTATCTGGCTTGAACCTCTGGAAGTTTTCTGTCAATGTATGCTTGCAGCTGTTTCTGTATTACCTTTAATAAAACTTTATTCACCTGGGATATCAAAGATATTGTGCAATGATTTCCACATTCCATTGGGTCACTTCTCTTTGGAATTGGCACAAATACGGATCTCTTCCAATCAGTTGG
>NW_006408557.1:3963769-3965662 GCF_000296735.1 Chrysochloris asiatica
GGACATATTGTTAGGAGGGAACAGTCACTGGAGAAGGATATCATGTTTGGTAAGGTGATGGGTCAGAGAAAAAGAGGAAGACCCCCTGTGAGATGGATTGGTAAACTGGCTCAAGTGTGGCAACAATTGTGAGGTTAGCACCGGACTGGGCAGTGTTTCATTCTGTTGTGGATCGGGTCTCTATGAGTCAGTACTGACTCAATGGCACCTAGCAGCAAACAAAAACAACTGGACACTAAAGATAGCAGGTAGTTGGAGGAAAGGGACTACAGTGAAGTGAATTATTTAATATGTCTCTTCTAGCCATGTCTTTGTTACTCCAACCAAACAGGCTTTGTCTGATAGAAGAAGACACTGATAGGATGATATGATTCAGCTGTGAATGATCGTTAACAGGGCTAATTGTAAAAATTTGTAAATCTAATGAGGAGATTGATCAATTTTGCTAGCCAGCAGGATTTAAAACAAATCAACTTAGAAACAAGAAGGGGATCTCGCTACCATGAAGGAAGAAGAAGTCCTTCACTGTGCAACTTTGAACCTCTTCAAACAGGTAGATAAAGCTGCCTATTGGGAGGAAGCTCAAAGTAACCTGTTCAGAGACCACAATAAGAAGTTTGTCGCCACATGAAAAGAGAGCAATGTCTGGAATCCACTGGCTGCTTCAGGCCTTGTTCTTTTCGCTCTAGCACCTTCTGACTGCAAAAACAGGAAAAACCTGAGCAAGAACCTTCTATTCAGGCCCTTGTTGAATTTTTTTAACTGATGTTTTTGTGGTTTGGATGAAGGTTTACACCGAACTTTATCTTCCCATTCAACAATTTCTACACAAGTTGTTCTGTAATATTGGTTACATTCTTCACAATGTATGAACATTTTCATTATTTGTTTTCTGGTTGACCATTTCCATTAATCTAGTTTCTCTGTCCCCCTAAATTCTTACCTTTCTTTTAAAGTCATTATTGACTAACTGGTCTCATATAGGTGAGTTTCTTAGTAGAGCTGAATTCTTGACCCACAGTAACCATGAGAGATGATGAAATTGTTGTTGCTTTAATTCACTATGTTTTGTTCCACACTTTTGATCTGGGTGCTACCAGAGTACTTAAAAATTTGACAATTCCAATCTGATTTACTGTTTAAATTTCACCAAAAACATAATAAAATTACTGTTTTTTAAGAAGTGATGATTTCCATTTTAAAAATAAATGGTAATTAAATTAAATCCCATGTATTGTATTTTTGTGTGTGTTTTTTTTATATATATAATAGTTTTACATTTTTAAAAGGCTGAATATGGTTCATCAACAATATTAGTTTAGTTCTTCTCAATTGATTGGTTTCCAAAGCCTTTGGCTATAAGACAATTTTAACAATATGGGCCCAATGTATCTAAACTACATATGATGTGGTTGGAGACAGCCTAAGTGCCCATCAATGGAAGAATGGATAAGCAAACGGTGGTACATACGCACCATGGAACATTATGCTACCTTGAAAAATAACAAGGAAGCTGCAAACCACCGCATAACATAGATGAACCTTGACAACATTATACTGAGTGAAATTAGTCAGTCACAAAAGGACAAATATTGCATAAGACCATATTGTAAAAGCTTAAGAAAAGATACCCATACTAAAAGGGAAATAAAACAAATCTTTGTTGGTTACTGGTGGGGGTGGGTGTAGGGGTTGCGGAGGTGGAGGGAGGCGACAGTAGAGCACAGTTCGGGTGTTGGGAGGGCAATACACAAGAAGGAGGAGGGATCGAAGAACAAGAAACATAGGGGAACACTGAGATAGGTCTGCATGGGCTAAATGGGACAAAGGTAAATAGTGATGCATGCTCAACCTTGAAGTAAGAGAGCTTTGTGATACAGGAATCAAGGCATA
>NW_006408557.1:3967285-3981828 GCF_000296735.1 Chrysochloris asiatica
TGGGTCTGGTGAAAAGAGATGGGGATGATATTCTTATGATTCAATAGTGAGTATTTGTTATCATGACTAATTGCGACTGTCACAATTGTAAAGGTACAAGTTTTGTAACAACAACAGGGAAGTAGTTAATCTTACAGTCCAGAAACAGAAGACCCAAGGACCTTCAAGGGGAAGAGCACAAGCAGAATGTGGGGCCTTATTCAGAGAAGCAGGACACCAGAGATGAAGGCAGAGATGGGGACATGGAGAGTGGGAACAGCTGAAGACCCTAGATTCATGGAAGAGAGGGATTAAGAGCTGACTTAGAGAATATGCCCTTTGGTGGTGTAAATTACTATATATGACTGAATGTTTAGAAAAACAAAACAAAAAGAAAGCTAAAATGAATAGATAGAAATACTTTTAATTTACAGTACATGGTGGTGGTGGTTATGTGCTGTGGAGTCGGAACAAACTCATAGTGACCCTGTACAGGGTTTCCAAGGCTGTAAATCTTTACAGAAGCAGAAAGCCACACCTTTCTCCTGTGGAACAGCTGGTAGTTTCAAACCGCTGACCTGAAGGTTCGCAGCCCGATTAGTAACCACTACGCTCCGGTACGTGGAAGGAATTATATCCATTGTAATGAAACACATGTATGATTTGTTGAATGTAGAAATGATGATCTGCTCTGTAAACTTTCTCTTAATTCACAATAAAAACATTAAGTAAATAAATAAAATGTAGTGGCTTAAAACAATAACCATTTTGTTTAGTTCATGATTTGTGAGTAAGCTGGACAATTCTAGTCTGGTTTGGTCAGTATATCTCTGTTAGGTTCTCTTATATATCCATGGTCAGTCAGAAGACTGGCTGGTGTCTAGATGATCTAGGTGGCCTCACTCACATGCCTAACAGTGTTAACAAGGCCAAGTTAAAAGAGAGACTCAAGTTGAGTCCTTAGGTTCTTCTCATCGTCTATTAGGCTAGTTCAGACCAGTAGCATAGTGTTCTCAATTAGAGGGTAAATTCCAAAGCCCAAGTGCATTTTAAGCTCTAATAATGTTCCTTTAACGCAGGGGTGGTAGTGTTGGTGTGCCTTGGTGTCAGTTCCAACTCATAGTGATCCTGCATAGGGTTTCCAAGTCTGTAAATCTTTATGGGAGCAGAAAGCCTTTGACTTTCTCCTGTGGAACAGCTGATAGTTTCGAAATGCTGACCTTGAGGTTAGCAGACCAACTCCTAATCTCTATGCTACCAGAGCTCCTTAAAGCAGGCGTGAAGACCGTCAATTATTTGGTCTATCCCTGCCAAGGCAACCGTGGTTCCAGCCATCACATAATGAGTGAGTTAATTAAATGTTTGACCAAATAAAGCAGGCTAATTTTTAAGTTGATAATTTTATATGACCCATGAATGATGTTATAAATTTTGGCAGCAAAAAAGTTTCCCCACCCGACTTTAAAGCAGCACTGGGTACACTATAGAGTAAGCAGTGGACTGCAACCACAGAATTGGCAGTTCAAACCCACAAACCACTTCAGTGGAAAAAAGATGAAGCTTTCTGCTCCCTTAAAGATTTACAGCCTCGGAAACGCTATACAGGGTCCCTATGCATTGGAACTGACTTGACGGCACCTACCAATAATGTTCTGCCGATAATGTTCCTTTGAACCAAACAAACCACATGAATAAACCCCGATTCAAGGAAAAGACCAATTGACCACCAATTGATATGAAGAGTGGAAAGGACTCATTGCAGAGTGGTGTGGGTTCATTGAAGGGAGATACTTGGAATTACTTCTAAATATACCTCAGGCAGAATGGCTGTGCAGTCATACTATGAACATGTAGCAAATATCTGAATACTGCCTCTTTCATTCCTTCACCAGGAGCTACTACAAAGACACAAGAAACAAACGAAAAAAGTAGCCACCCTTCTCAGGATTGGAGCAGCCTACCATCTCCCTCAAGGGCCAGATATTTAGTTCTAGACAATTAGCTCTGAGACAAAGAGCAAAACATTTTCTTAAACACACAATGATCTTTGTTTAACAGGTTGTTATTGTTGTTAAGTGCTGTCAGTCAGTGCTGACCCATGGTGACCCTGTATAAGCTTTCCAAGGAGCAGTTGGTAGGTTTGAACCACTGATCTTGTGGTTCAAACCGACCTTGCAGTCCAGCGCATTATCCTGCAGTACCTCCTATAACAGCTTTGAAATGATTATTAAAGGAAAAGTTAGGAAAAGAACTGTCAAAAACAAGATTCAAGATGATATTTGTCTCTGCAGGTTTCTCTGGGCCTGCAAAAATAAAAGCTCACATACCCAAAAGCTTCGTTAACTCTCTCTCTCCTAATGAACAGTATAAGGATGGTATTTTATTCACATGTACCATTTCAGCAGCCTGGTTAATTTGTTAAGCCCAACTGGACACATAAAGAGAGCCTCTTTATCTTCATTAAACCCGATGAGAATAAATGGCAAGCTCCAGCATCATTACTCTAGCCTGATGAGTTTCATCAAAAGGCCTTAAAACTTCTTTAAAAACTCAGATGCCTTAAGGCTTGGCTCAGTCAGGGCTTGTTCGTTCCTTCTAACAAATATTGGCTGCTCTTACCTCCATCCATACACTCAGGCAATCAATAATCTACTTCCAAGTCAAAACAGGAGACATAGAAAGAAACAGATGGGTATGCACGCACACGAACATGCACACACAACAGAGATTAATCAGTTTGTTTTACACCTAAAGAAGAAGAGAGAAGTTTTTGGTGAGGTGAAGGTATAAAAGAGACTAGAAAGATGGAGAAGATAGGCTGGCCTGTGTTTTCTCTCTTTCTGGCCAAATTGACAGAGTTTGGGCCTATCAGAAATCATGAGAGGCAGTTAAAAGCATTGACTTTTGAGCAAACCAACTGTCTTTGAATCTTGGTTTTACTGCTTTCTACCTGGGTAACCCCAGGTAAGTTGCTTAACCTCTCTGTACCTCAGCATCAGAAAACAGCAACAAAATAGCTAAGGCTTTTGTGAAGGTTAAGTGAGCTAGTATTTTTTAAATGCTTACAATAGTGCCTGGCCTAGAAAACTCCATATAAGTGCTACTGAATAAATTTGGCTACTAGGGCCAGCATGACACTGCTAAAGAGAAGCTTTCTTACATTCTGGGCTGCTTTGGAGTCCATGTGGTAAAGTATGGTTGAGAATTAGGAAAGAGATCCTCTACTGACCCAATGTGAAGACTTTATCAGCCCTAGAATCCCCAAGTACAGAAGCTTTAAAATCATCCTTTGACAGGACTCATTGAAATGAGGGCAAGGGAAGGGTCAAAGACAGGATGTGCTCTCTCCAAGCAGCATCGCAGGCAGAAGAAGAAAGACAATGAGAATTATGGGTATGTGTCAGCAGCAAACAGAGACAACTTTGTTGGTATATGGGAGAGAAACTTTGTGGACCTCCAAGACATAATATGTTGAGTGTGATTTGATACGATTCGGAATCATCAGGCGCTGTCATCATTCACGTATCTGATGCTAGCTTTCACCTGGGACCTTCTTTGGAATTTTCAACAGAAGCACCTACAGATGGCCTTTCCATGGGCCATGCCAGAGAAAGGTGGCCTCTGGGCACGAAACTCCTTATGTAGCAGCTTAGGGACCCAAAAGCAAGTGTCCTAGCTAGAAAAGTAGAACCTGCATTGCCTATAGGATCCAGTCTCAGAAGTCACAAATCATCACTCCTCCCACATTCTATTAGTTGTTAGCAAGGCACAGCTTGCCCCGTTCCAATGGTAAAAACTTAAAGGACAGATCTTAATGGGTAAAGATTCAAGATCTCATGGTAGAAGAACATGTGGGATGGGACATACAAGTTTGTTGCAACCCAAATGCAAACACCATACAGACTATCAAACCAGAAGATAGTTCCAATTTTTAATGAAAATTTATTTGAACTTTATCTAGATGAGTAAATAATCTACCTCAGTTATACAGTCTTATTTTTCTCTAAGGCTATATTATAAAAGATATGTTGCCATTATGGAATAGAAATACAACCTGTAAGTCAATCATGTCTTTTGAATCATAATGATTCTGTATGGAGGAAGGTTGGCAAAATTGAATGGATTACTAAAATTATTTACCCATAAAGCACAAAAGTAATACATTGACTCTTATCTAAGAAAGATGCTGAGTAGTCCACAAAACTGAGAGAGGATTTAAGGGATTCACATTCTCCAATAAATGATGTCTCTGTCCTGCCAACTGTTTGCTTTTCTGCCCTCTCTCATATATGCTTGTCTCTATCTCTTGTGCATGTTCACCTCATTGTCTCTTACTGAATGTCTGAGATAGTCTCCATGAGACTGGAACACGACCAATCAACAACCACACAGTAAGACAGAGCTTCTTACTTATAGTGTCAGGATATAAGTACCAGAGAAGCACTCTGATTGGCTCTGTTTGGGTCACATGGCCATCTTCTGGAATGATTCTTGCTGGGGGTGGCAGTGTGGTGGTTATGTGCCGTGGAGTCAGTTCCGACTCATAACGATCCTATGTAGGGATTCTGAGACTGTAAATCTTTATTGGGGCAGAAAGCCTCCTCTTTCTCCCACAGAGAAGTTGGTAGATTTGAACTGCTAACCTTGTAGTTAGCAGCCCAATTCATAAGCCACTGTGTTACCAGAGCTTCTCTTGCTGAAGGATGAAGTTCTATACTTATCCAGAAGGTCACACAATCATCCTTTGGCCAAGCTGTGAGTTTCTACCTAGTACATTTATTTATCTACACCTATTCATGAAAATAAACAGCAGTGCTGAGCCCGAAAGACAACAAAATGTCCCTAGGAAAATTACATATATTATAATGTATTCTGTTTTTTGTAGTTGGGAGAAACAGCTAACAATTTTAGCTACAATAGCAGAACTGTTCCCATTTGGCACGGGCTGGAAAACACAGAGATTACTTGGTGCTGGTTAGAATTAGAAAATGCACAGGTCCTCAGTTTCTGTAACTCAAATCTTGAAGGGTGACTGTCCCTTTGGAAAGTTGATTTGGGGTACCCTAGCTAGCTTGTTGCTAGGCAACCATGCAAGAGCTCCTGGGGTCTTTCATTAACAATGCAAGGAGGTGATTCTGGAAAATGATGGCAGAACTAATAAATATGTTGGTAGTCTAATGACATCTAAAAATAATTTTTGAAGGTTTCAATAAAGTGGCATATGTTTGTTCAACCCAGAGTGATGAAGCAATGCCACAAAAATAATTATCCAGTTAGACCGTTCACTATAGTCCTTCCAGAAAATGTGAGGACTGAATTTAGTTCAGCATTGTTTGACTCAATAATATCAATTTGGTTTTAATCAATCACCTTTTAATGAAAAGTGGATCAAATTATTCCTTGCTAGCATTTTGGTTTATCTTTGTGTCTATATCACAGTGACAACCAAACTTAGGAGAGCTATGCCATCAGGAACCCCCTACATTATGCGTCAGCTTAGCACCTCTAATAACCGTGTTCAGGGGAAATGAGCATTCCTCTGACATCCAGGGCTGATTGGACATTGAAAAGTTGTTTACATTTTGCCATCTGTGGTATATTTTTTTTCTGAAGATGTCTACAACAGTCCTTACCATCCTCATGATTTTTGTGACGTGACTTTGTTACTTTCCCCATCAAGAGGTAATGTCTAGTCCCCTCTCCTTAAGGTCAGGCTGGCCCTGTGATTTGTACTAGCAAAATGAATGTGACAGAAGTGATGCTCTGGAACTTCTGAGTATAGGTCTTCCCAGGCCTGTAAACCTCCCTTTTTATAAAGGAAACTTAGATTATTCTGCCAGATAGAAGGACTATGGGGGAGAGTATCCCTAGAGGAAGAGAAACTACATGGAGAAAGAGGTCACATGAAAGAGAGAACAAAAGTGCCCCACAGACAACCAATCCCTGACAAAACCACAAGAAGCAGAAATGAGCCATCACTTCTCTCTCACTAGAGTGGTCCAAATCCTTGACACACAGATTTATGAGAAACAAAGTGTTTGTTTTAATGCAATTGGTGAGCCTCTATAGGATAAGCACTGGACTGCTAACCACAAGGTCAGTGGTTCAAACCCACAGTCGTTCCTCAGAAACACAGGGTCACTATGATTCAGAACTGACTTGACAGTACTTAACCCCAAAAACTGAGCTGTGAGTAGCTATGCATCAACAGAAAACTAATACACGTTCACATTTCACTTGGAAGATGTGATCCTACAAATTGGAAAAACCTGCCAAAAACGTGACGGATGCAAGGATTACCCACAATGTCACTCTTTTATACTATCCTTCTCGGAACACGCTTTATTCGTTAAATGCACTGCATTCCTTTTAGCAGACTAAAATGAAATCTAAATGAGTTGCTTTTCTATAAGGCTAGGTCATGCCATTAAAATTCAGCTATCATAGTGAGTCCTGAAAACATTCCTAATAACCTTGTGGGGTCACTAAGCAACCCCAGGTTTCTGAGAGCTACTGGGTGTCATTTTAGCAATCTTGAACTTCTTTAACCTTTATAACACTCTGAGTTTGGCAAATAGTAATTAATAGGAAATTTTTAAACTATAAGTGATGATCACCTCATGGGTGTAACTTTGGGACAAAGTTTCTATTGGATATCAATAGGAGCATTCAGGCTGCTGGACTCAGAATCCTAATCAGTTCCCAGGTTAGCACCTCCAGTCTAAAAGAATCAATTCTGCCCAGGGACTGAGGAGAGATTTCCAGCAGGTTCAGTATGCCCCCTCATTATCAGGTAGTCAATAAATCATTTGCCTAGCTGCATTTTATAGTTGCCTAATATGCAGCATAATAAAAGTTTGAATTAAGTAATGTTTCTTTTATTATCAGAAATGAATTACCTCATGGATACACAAATGCAGTGTGCCCTTCAGCTAGGCAGAAGGTAAAAACAAAAGAACCATATTCTAAGATTCCCTAGTATCAATACTTTACAGATTTATTTTTATTGAGTTAGCTGTTCCTATTCATTTATTTATAAACAATATCAGAATTTCCATACAAGCTGTGACACTTGTGAGCCCAGAATGGGAGTCCACTGCAAGGTATAGTAAAATGTTCATGGTGGACATTTTGTTCCCATTAGACTCTGGAATGCTGGTAAAACAACACATTATGCTAATACAAAGTGCATAAAGAAAAATCACATTTTAGTATCTGAGGGTTTACATCTTCCTTTGACCTTGAAATCTCATATTTCATTTTTGCCTTTTAAACAAAATTCACCCCACAGTGATTAAATGTTTACTGCATACAAAGTCTGATTTTAGTTTCTCATTGTTTTAGTACCTTTTTGGAATCTTAGGACAGACTTAGATAGCTCACCTGTGCATTCCTCAATGGTAAGGAGCTGGATCTTCGTCATTTCTCTGCCCTGGTGTGCCACTGTAAGTTAAGTACGTGACTGCAAGGTCAGTTTGAACTGCAAGATCGGTGGTTCAAACTCACCAGCCACTCCTCAGAGACCCTATACAGGGTCACTATGAGTTGGAACTGACTCAACAACACTTAACAACAACTACATCTGGTACACAGTAGGTACCAGTGAATGCTTAAAAATGAAAAAAACTCTTCTTGCTATAATGAAGGCAGTCTTAGTTATATAATGCTGCTATAATAGAAATACCACTGGGGATAATTTTAACCATAAATGTAACCATAAATTTTAACCATAAATTTATTCTCTCACAGTATATGTCTAAATGTCCAAATTCAGAGTGCTGCCTCTGGGGGAAAGTGTTCTCTTTGTTGGCTCTGGGGAAAGCTCCTTATCTTTTTCCAGCATCTAAAGGCCCAGTATTCCTTGGAGAGCTTTCCCTGGATCTAGAAACTTCACATTACAGAGACCCAAGTCCAAAATACTTACTTCACTCCCTGGTTCTTCTATCTTGGTAATAGTAGAATGTTCTTTCTCTGTCCAAATCTTTCTCCTTTTATTTCTTGTAAGATAAAAAGGTATTGTCTGCCACACTCTTGGGAATCTCCCATAAATTGGATCAGACAGGTGAATTTTGTTTAAAAGGCAAGCTAGCCACAGGTTGGTGGTTCAACCCCACCAGCACTCCTCAGAAACCCTAAACCAAATCACTGTGAGTTGGAACATACTTGATGGCACTTAATAACAATAATCTCACCCTTAATCATCTTATTCGTTTGTCACATCAAATCACATTGTAGAGAATAGCTACATCTCAACTGCCAAACATATGAAAATCTTGGCACAGTCAAGTTGACACAAAACCTTAACCATCACAAAGGCAATAAAAATGTAGAGAATTTTTCTGGAATAGAAAACCTCCCTGCATTGACCTGAAATGACAAGTAGGATTTAGTCCAGGAAAGAAAGATGGAGAAGGAAAATTCCTGGTAGAAATATTATAGAAAAAGGGATAGCCATGAAGTATAGGAGCACATGTACTCTGATGTTGTTAAAGTGCTATATATGTTAAATTCAGGCCAGAAATGAAGGCAGAGAAGCAGGCACCAGCCAAATCACAGAAGAACACAGAGTCTGTGCATTGTAGAGAAGATTGAAAGATTTTAAGCACAGAAGGGTCTTGGTCAAGAATCCAATTTAGAAAAATTATTTTAACTTTAATATGGAGATACTTCTAGAGAAAGAAAACTAGGAGACCAAAGAAGTCTGTAAATTGTCCATCTGAGTCCCTTGCCCTGCCTTCACAGATGTGGCACACATCTAACACAGGCTAACATTGGCATGATCCCAAGGCCATCTGAATCTCTCTGGAAAAGGTCAAGCAAAGTAGCTCAGGGCTCCAATTCTTGAAACATCTCCAATCCTGACCACAATGCTTCAGAAGAAACATGATACTCCTGAGTATGGTGTTGCCATTCTTGCTTCTCCCTCATCTCTGTTCCCTTTCCAAACTACTGCTAAAGCACATAGCCAGGAGAATGTCAGTGTAGAGAAAAGGGATATTATGGATTCCAACATTTTTTATGACAATGCTCCCTTAGAGGGACAAAGAGCCCTGTTTGTCTTGAAGCAACATTGGGAGAATAAATCTTAAATGACCACATTTCCCAACAAAGTGCTTTCAAACAAGTTATGGAGGCATTTTAATTCCTTGATGCTTACCATAAGATTTTTTTTCTAATTAAAAGGCTTTTAAGTTTATAGAATTTCCATACCTGAGTAGACCATGAAACCACTTCAGTGCCAGATATTGTTTCCAAGGTGTCTTTAAGAGCATTGTCAGTTTTGGAAGAGTTAAGCTAAAACCTGGTATTATTTCATGAACAGCAGAAACTTCTCACCCAATAAAAGTCCTTCTTACACTAGTTTGTTCAAATAATAAAATGTTTTTGATGATTAAGAAATCAAAATTACTCAAATTATATGAAAAACAATGTCAACAAGGACTCACAAAATCCTTTAAAATCCAGGTTGCTGTTTTCTATGTAAAGGAACCTAATTGGTTTGCCAGCTCCATCAATAGTTCAGACAAGAAAACATGCTTACTTTGTAGCAAGAGGGATTTTATTTGGACAGGAAGAGTTAGGGGATCCAGGATGGCAGACTAAGAAGATAATAATCCAGACCTGATACAGCCAAAACCCAAGAAACCAAGTGAAACAGATACAGATGACAATCGTTGAACTGTGAACTACAAAGGCAAGGATACAGACAGAAGTAGATCAAATACTGATTAGAGGAAGAAATCAAACAAAAATAGCTAACAAGAAGACGTATGGATCAGTGACTCGCCAATTGGCCCAACACGGAGCAGCCATTTTGAAACAGTACAAGCAGTGTGTCAATCAAGACAGGAGCCAGTTAATCAGCTCCACTTCCCCAGGACTATATCTGTTCCTACACTAGTGACCAGATATAAAGAAGTGTGAGCTTTTCCTTCATCCAACATAATCCCTTGGTGCCAGAGGAACAACCCTCTAACCTTCACCCTCCTGGTATTCAGTCAATCCCCCATGCCACGTGCTGTACCACTTGACCCACCTTCTTCTCCCATGACCCACAACTAGAGCACCACTCCCATAGCAATCTAAGGGGCATTCTGGTGGTCTGAGCATTGCACACCTGCTGCCTGATACATCTCCAGGGCACATTCTTATGGGCTGCCTGTTATATGACAACAGTCTCTGTGATTGATAGTGTATGACCTGACAGATCAGGCACCACACTCATGCCCCTTCTGCAATAAACAGTCTCTGTCCATGCCCCTTCCATCCTCAGGGGTACACTGTCCTGCAGTTCAGGCACCAAGCCCAAGATGCCTCTGAAGGTGGTGGTGAATGCTCCCATCACTCCGTGTTTGGTGGCCAGTGCTTGTACTGGTACTGTGCTGCCTTTTATGTGCATGTATGTGTGTGAGTACTTCATCCTTTTTTTTTTTTTTTTTTTCAAATTTCCTGCCTAGTTATTCCTTATCTCCCAAACCCACACATTTTTGTCTTTTCTGTTTTCTTCCTCTTGTCTTCCTTTTTCTTGCTTCTATTGATTTTTTTTATTCCTTATTAATCAATTGAGAGCAAGAAAGCCTACACAGCCTTATCCACTACAACTGAAACTCTACCCACTGGGCAAGTGCCACCATTCACTCCAGCATTACTGAATCATTGCAGATAGCAACCAACCCCCATCAGCCTGCCCTCAACCGCTCTACATGACCAGCAGTCAGAGACACATGGCCACACTCCTCCCACCCAACTATCACATACACCTAGGTGACAAGGGTCCAGTGCTGCCAAACTACTGACCAGAGCAGCATGCTTACCCCATTATCCAGATGTAATAGAACAAAATGAAAAATCAAGGTAAAGCAAACCAATATACAATCAATCAACAAATAAATACAACAACACAATGTATTTGAGACTTCAAACCACACATACAAACACACACAAAATTAGGGTAGGATAACTCAAGCAAGTGCCTAAAATTCAGGGCCACAAAATCCTCTGGAGGAAGAACTGATGCTGAAACAACCTGGCAAACATATCAATAAAAAAGTAAATTATAGACCAATATCTCTCATAAATATATATGTAAAACTTCTCAGAAAAACCCTAACTAATAAAATTCAACAACATATCAAATAACAATACACCATGATCAAGTAGGATTCATACCAGGGATGCAAGGATGATTCAATATTAGAAAAACAACCAACATAATAAAATGAAGAGAAAAAGCGACGTGATCATGTCAACTGATGGCAGAAAAAGCATTTGACAAACCCCAACATCCATTCTTGATAAAAACACTCAACAAAGTAGGAATAGAAAGGAAGTTCCCCAACATAATTATGAACACATATACAAACCCAACAGTCAACATTACTTTCAGTGGAGATAAACTGAAAGCTTTCCCTTTGCAAACAGGAACCAAAGATGTCCTTTATCACCACTCCTATTCAATATTGTGTTGGATGGTTTAGCCAGAGCTAAAGGTAAGCTTATAACGCAAGAAAGGGAAATTAAAGGTATCAAAATAGGCAAAGAGGGAACACAGTGGTTCCATATAATAAATACAGGACTATGAGCCACAAGATCAATAATTTGAGCCCACCAGTCACTCCATAGGAGAAAGATAAGGTGTTCTACTCCTGCAAAGATTTAAAGCCTCGGAAACCCTACATGTGGTCACTATGAGTTAGAACTGGCTTGACGGCATTGAACAACAACAACAACAAATTGTCAAGGAAGTCAAACTTTCTCTGCTTGAGTATGATATGATCCTATACATAAAATATCCCCAAAACTCTGCAAGAAAATTACTTGAACTCATTGAAAGATTCAGCAAAGTGACAGGGTACATGATCAATAAGCACAACTCAGTTGGATACCACTACACTAACAAAGAAAACTATGGAAAGGAAATCTGGAAAATACTTTTCTGTCTTCCCCACATGGAGAGACCAATTGTCGCATCTTAGATGGCCACTCATGAGCTTTTAAGACCCCAGATGCTATTTGCCAAAGTAGGATGTAGAACATTTTCTTTCTAGACTGTGTTATGCCAATTGACCACGCTGTCCCATGAGAGTATTGTCCTGAACCCCCAAACTTAGCACCTCATTGCCTTAAGATATTTGATAATATTTAAGAAGTTTTCAACATTTTACCCAGTGTATGCTCCACAACCATCATACTTGTGTTTGCAGAAAACTACAGATGGAAAAAAGTTTTTGTTAATGACATATTGGACAAAGGATTAACCTCTAAAATTTATAGAAAACTTCAATGCTTCAACAACAAACAAACAATCTAATTTAAAAAATGGGGAGGGGCAGGAACAAACAATTCACCAAAGAAGCCAATAAACATATGAATAAGTGTTCATAATAATGAGTCACCAGAGAGATGCAAATCAAAACAACAATGAGATATCATCTCACTAAAGCATTAATGTTGTTGTTGTTAAGTGCCCTTGAGTCTGGTTCAGACCCATAGCAACCCTGTGTAGGGTTTCCAAGGAACAGCTGGTGAGCATGAACCGCTGACCTTGAGGTTCAAAGGACTTTGCAGTCTGATGCATTAACCCATAGTGCCACACCAGGACTCCATAGCAAAGTTCAAAAAATAGAGAACAAATGCTGCCAAGAGTGTGGAATGACTGAAATCCTCATACACTGCTGGTGGGACTATAATATGATGTAACAACTGTGAAGTAGGGTATATGGTGCTTCCTTTAAAAGTTGGAAACAAAAGTATCATATAATCAAGCAATACCCTTAATAGATATCTATCTGATATAAATAAAAGCTGTGACACAATAAATACACGCACAGTATGTTCATTGTAGCACTATTCACAAAAGCAAAACAATGGAAACAACCTATATGTCAATCAGTGAATGAATGGTAAACAAACGATGAAATATATATGTAATGGAATACTACACAGTGTTAAAGAATAACATAGAACCTGTGAAATACCTCATAACATGGATGAACCTGGAGGACATTATATTGAGTGAAATTAATCAATCACAAAAGAACAAATATTATGAGACTACTATTTTTTTGACAAACAAAAATTCAAGAATATATTTACACACAGAAACACTATTTGATTTTACTAGGGGAGGAAGGAAAATAAAGAGTAACCCACTAGCTAGATGTTAGATACATATTAACTTGGGTGAAGGGGAAAGCAATATACTGTAAGAGGTATTGCTGTTGTTAAGTACCGTTGAGTCAGTTCTGACCTATATAGGGTTTCCAAGGCTGTAAATCTTTATGGGAGCCAAAAACTTCATCTTTCTCCTGTGGAACAGCTGGTGGGCTCTAACTGCCAACCTTGTAGTTTGCAGTGTTGTGCTTACCCTGCAGAGGCACTGCAATCCCCACAATAAGGAGTAGATAGGTATAGAATTATCAAGGCAAAAGAAGATACTGTGAGGAGCAAAAGAGTTAAAGGCACCCAAAGTAAATACTATCACATACTCAAACCTGCAATAACAGTAATAACAGTAATCTACAAGTGGACACAAAACTTGAACACACGCGGGAAGACAATTGTTAGTACACCCATGAGTATATATGCTTGAAAAGATTACTTATACATATGTATTTATATGTGCTGAAAATATATCCCTGAATATAGTAGCGCATACAGAGTACAACGTTATGAAAACAAGTTAGCTATAGCCAAACTCTTTGAAGTAATGAATTGAGGGACCTGGAGGCTCAGGACAGTTGTCCTTTGGTACATCAAGGTAAATTGTTATAACATGGTCCGCAAAGACAAAGTTCTGCATCCTACTTTGTTGAGTAGTGATTGGAGTTTTAAAAGCTTGTTGAAAATTGTACCATCTAAAGTGAACTATGGACTTCTGGTGTGGTGCTGTTGGATCAGCATTGGACTAGGAACCACAATGTAAGCAGTTTAAACACTCCAGCTGCTCCTTGAAAAATCCTATACAAGGTCTCCATGAGTTGGAACTGACTCAGCAGCACTTAACAACAACAACAAAGTGAATTAGTAATCTTTCGCTATCCAGAGCAAAGAAGAGTAACAAAAATCAAAGCTACATAGAAACTTCTAGTCCAAAGGACTAACAGACCACACAAACCACAGCAACTATGACGCTGAGACTGAAAAAATCAGATGGCGCACAGGTACCACTAGCAACATCTCAGAAGGGATAGCAGTAGAAGACTCTAGATAAAATGGAAGGAAAATGTAGAACAAAACTAGAAATCATGAAAAAGACCAGGATTTCTAGTCTGATAAGAGACTGGTGGGACCCCCAAGACTGTGGCTCTTAATCACCCTTTAAGAATGGAATTGAGCTAACCCCCATGGCTCATCTTTCATCCAAACAATAGATAGATCTATGAAACAAACAATAATATCTAGGAGATACACACTCCTTCTTGTTGTTGTTAGGTGCTACCAAGTCAATACTGACTCATAGAGATCCTACATACAACATAACGAAACACTGCCTGGTCCTGGGCCAACCTCACAATCATCGCTATGCCTGAGCCAATTGCTGCTCCCACTGTGCCAATCCATCT
>NW_006408557.1:3990461-3992710 GCF_000296735.1 Chrysochloris asiatica
AAACATAATGGCAGTAATTAATCAATACCTATCAATAATTACACTGAATGTAAATGGATTAAATGCACCTGTTAAGATACGGAGTCAACTGATTAGAAGAGATCTGTATTCGTGCCCATTCTAAACAAAAGTGTCCCAGTGTAACTTAGAAATTATAATTAATCTCAAATGCAGAAACAATGAAGAGCAAGAACATAAACACAAAGTTTTCAGATATGTTAGCTGTCAGGCTCACAGTGTTTTGTTTTTTTTTAAAATACATCTAAAGGAATAAACGTAAAACTTGAAGATATAAATAAGGAGTCAGATACCCTAAGAAATGGTTCAAACAATTTAAAAGAGAGCCAAATAAGATTTGTAGAAATGAAAACTCCAGTAACTGAAATTTTAAATAATAAAAATATTTGATATATGGGATAAGAAAATAAATTGGCAGATAGAATTAAGTTAACTTATTTAGTCCAAAGGCATAAAGAGATGGACCATGTGCAGGGAAGGGCATGGTAGGGACAGCATAGAGTCCATTGAAAAAAGCCAACCAAGACTCTCTTCAATCAGGCCTGCCCTGTTAGCTCAGTTTGCTAGACCTTCTGTTTTGATTTTGTTTAAAATGAAAAAAACAGATACATGATTTCTTCAGGAAAATTGTCTCTTTTTCTGGATTGAAATCTAATTATATTAAAACAAAACTAGTCTGCAGGCATTTGCAACCAGTTTGTGACCTCAATTTTAGAGTACAGATAATCAGTGAGGCAGCAATTAAGCTCTAGGAGAGTAAATTAAGGACCAAGGTGAGGTCATTTCTGGCCTGGGGAGGTGTGGTCCAGATCACAGAATTGGATTGAGCCATGGGCATTAAGAGATTTTCCTCTGAGGCAGGAGGGAAGGAATAGATGGGGATTAGTCTTAGTATATCTCAGCCATTTTGAGAATTGTACCTAAGTCCCAAAAAGCAAACTATCCTTGAGCTCAAGCCGAGGACATTTATATCAGGGAGTTCTTGTAAAATATAAATTGAACATTACAACACTAGAACCTATGTACTTAAGAAAGCATTGGGATAATGAATCTTGCACAGATTTATATAAACAGCACTATTGGGAGTATCTTGGAAAAAGTCTCTCTTGATGCCAGAAAAACTGATTAAGTTTCTTACAGAGAAATTATCTTTAAATTCTGACCCAAGGATTGATGTATATCCTGGCACAATGTAATAAGGATAAAGCCTTTATGACATTTAGATCTAAAGGAAGATTACCTATAAGTGTAGGAAAACTGAGAACAAGAGACAAGTAAAATAAGGGGAAGAATGAAAGAACCTTGGTAAACATGGTTTACCAAAATATCATTCTGATGTTTTGGAACTCAGGAAAAGCATAGTGGTGGATTTCAAGCCTCCAGTAAAAAAAAAGTGACATCATTCATTGAAACCATCAAGAACTGCCAGACAGCCTGACATACCAGAGTAAATAAGTTTGCACTTAAATTCCCTGAACTCCTTGGGCAAATTCCTTACCTTCACAGCCTCCGTATCTTTTCTAGCCTCTATAAATAAAGCATCTGTCAGTTTGTCATACTGTGGTGGCTCATGAATTGCTGTGATTCTGAAAGCTATGCCACCGGTATTTTATATATGAGCAGTATTACCTATGGTGGACAGGTTTCAGATGAGCTTCCAGACAAAGACAGACTAGGAAGAAAGTGACAAACTACTTCTTAATATTTAGTCACTGAAACCTTATTAATAGCAGGGAAACATTGTCAGATATAGTGCCGGAAAATGAGCCCCTCAAGTTGGAAGGCACTCAAAATGCAACTGGGGAAGAGCTGCCTCCTCAAAGTAGAGTTGACCATGATGATACGAATGAAGTAAAGCACATGGGAGAAAGGCCAGCAGGAACTTTGTGTGCTGATGGGCACAACTCAAAATGAAGAGAAACAGTTGTAAACATCCATTGAAAATCAGAACATGAAATGTATGAAGTATGAATCTGGGATAATTGGAAGTTATCAAAAATGAAATGGAATGCATAAACATCAATATCTTAGGCGTTAGTGAGCTGAAATGGACTGATATTGGCCATTTTGAATCTGATGATGATATGGTTTACGATGCTGGGAATGACAAATTGATTATCATTGATTGTCAAAAAGAACATATCCAGGTCAGTCATGAGGTACAACACTGTCTGTGATAGGATAATATCCATGCACCTACAGGGAAGCCCAGTTAATACCACTATTATTCA
>NW_006408557.1:3993605-3997956 GCF_000296735.1 Chrysochloris asiatica
ATTGAATGATGCAGAAAGCATCAAGAGAAGATGGAAGGAATACACAGAGTCACTGTACCAAAAGGAAATGGTTAATGTTCAACCATTTCAAGAAGTAGCATATGATCAAGAGCCAACGATACTGAAGGAGGAAGTCCAAGGTACATTGAAGGAATTGGCAAAGAACACGGCACCAAGAATTGATGGAATAAAAATTGAAATCTTTCAAGAAAGTGAGGTGGCACAGGAGGCACTCACTCATCTCTACCAAGAAATTTGGAAGACAACTAACTCACTGACTGATTGGAAGAGATCCGTATTTGTGCCAATTCCAAAGAGAGGTGACCCAAAGGAATGCAGAAATCATCGGACAATCTCTTTGATATCCCACACAAGTAGTTTTACTAAAGGTGAAACAGAAATGGCTGCAAGCATACATTGACAGAGAACCTCCAGACGTTCAAGCCAGATTCAGAAGAGGCAGTGGAATGAGAGATATCATTGCTGATGCATGATGGATCTTGGCTGAAAGCAGAGAATACCAGAAAGATGTTTACCTGTGCTTTATTGACTATGCAAAGGCTTTCAATTGTGTGGATTATGACAAGCTATGGACAACATTGTAAAATATGAGTATTCCTGAACACTTAATTGTGTTCATGAGGAAAGTGTACTGAACCCCCTAGGATATATTATTTTTCCACTTACATAGGGGAACCACACATATGAGCTAGTGACTCCCAAATAGACATCATCTTTTGGGTTTAATGTGAGAATTTGGGGAAATTTATATCTTTAATCTCATCTGAGCTTCACATATGAAAACTCTGGATAAGAGTTTTATCCAGATAAGTTTTCTCTAGATAAGAAAAGTAAGACCAAAATAGATTAAATATTTGTGTACCTAGGAGCAAGCCTAACGTTATGAGAACTTCACTGACAGTGTAGGATTCTAAAACAATCCAAGGTTATAGCCTAGATGGTGTTGAGGACAACAGTTAGAGTACACTCCTTTACTGATTTGTTTTTAGAAACCTATGGGTTAATGCATTGGACTGTAGGTCGGTTTGAATCACAAGCTTGGCAGTGATTCAAATCACCAGCCGCTCCTAAGAAGCCCTATACAGAGTCACTATGAGTCAGAACCAATTCAACAGCACTTAACAACATTATTAGTTTACACTCAAAACACATCAAATTACTATATATTGGCAATGTGAACCTAAGTACTGGTGAATGTTTGTAGTATAGTTGAATTTTCAACATTCATTTACTCTATTTGGTTTTATCCCCTCTCTATGACCACTCCAGAGTCCTGGTGTGGTGCTGTAAGGTAAGCAATGAACTACAATGAACCATAAGGTCAGCAATTCAAACTTACCAACCACTCCTTGGAAACCCTATACAGGGTCGCTATGAGTTGGAACTGACTCAAAGGCATTAAAAACAATAACAATGACTACTGCAGTGAGTAATGTAAAAGGTTAATGCATTCAGTTGCTATCCAAAAGGTTGGAGATTCAAGCTGACCCAGAGGTACCTGGGAAGAAAGACCTGGAAAGCTACTTCTGAAAACTCAGCCATTGAAAGCCCTATAGAGCACAATTCTTGGCATACCTGGAGTTGCCATGAGTCAGAGTCTACACAACAGCAAGAATTTTCTTTTTCTATGACCTCTAAAATTCAACTAATAATAAAAATAAGGAGATAACCTGGAAGACATGAAATGAGCACTCCTGAGGTCAGATACTGTTGAGCAAGAAAGGATCCAGAGTTACTTTCATGACTGACTCACTACTACACATGTTCCTATGCTGTCACATTGATACATCTTGGTAAAAGAAGCCCTTGCAAAGAGATCATTTCAATGGAAGGTCAAATTCAGTGATCATCTTGCAGTCTGAGACGAATCAATCATCTCCAGCAAATGAAGTCACAATGTCGGGATGATCATTAAGTAAACAAAACTCCTCACAACTGTATCAATAAGCAACATCACAGTAAATGAAATAGAAATTGAACTTGTCAAGCATTTAATTGTACTCGGCTCCCCAATCAATGCTGATGGATGCAGAAGACAAAACATCAAGCAATGTATCTCTTTGGGCACATTTGCTGCAAAAGATCTGCTTAAAGTGTTAAAAAGCAAAAGTGTCTCATTGAAGACTAAGGGATACCTGACCTAAATCATAGTAATTTCAATAGCTTCATATGCATGTGAAAGAGGGATGATGAATAAGGAAGATCAAAGGAGAACTGTTGTCTTTGAGTTATGGTATTGGCAAAAAATATTGAATATACCATAGACTTCCGGAAGAATGAACAAATCTTTATTGGAAGACGTATAGCCAGATACTCTTTATAAGCAAGGAAGGCAAGATTTCGTATCATGTACTTCAGGCATGTATGTTGTCAGGAGGGACGGTCCCTGGAGAAGGACATCATGCAAAAAAGGGGAAGTCTCTCAATGAGATGGATTACTATCATGACTACAACAATGATGTTGACATATAGGAAGAATTCTGTGAATGGTGCAAGAGAATGCAGTGTTTCATTCTTTTGTACATAGGGTCATTATTAGTCAGAACTAATTCTGTGGTGCCTAACAACAAGAACAGCATTACTTGGCTAGAGTCCTCTTTTATGATGTGTTCTTCCAGGACACCTCAAACAAAGAAATATCATTTGGGCTCTGCTATTGGTTTTCCAGTCAAGTCCACATTTTCTGGACACAAGCAGTGGCACAACTGAAAGTGAGGCAAAGAACAGTAAACACAGAAATATGTTTAGCCATAGATCCAAAAAAGACTGGAGGAAATTCCATTTTACCTACAGCCCCTTTTCAAAATAAAAAATTACATGTTTCAACTAACAAAAGGCAGACTGTTCACTGCATCTGACATGAAATGAAGTCCAAAATTTTGAAGACAATAGGAATCCACCATGTGGTCCTGTTACAGATGGAGTTGAGATCAGAATACACTTGCCAAATGGGAAAGCCCAAATCAAATGTATTATTCAAGTAAACAAATTCAAAATGAAGGCATTTCCAGATGCTTCTGACAAGGGGCAAATGGACCATTAAATCAAACATTTCATAAATAAATTAGCAAAACCCACTATGAAACACTAACATTAATGACACTCACCAGCTTGCTAAGATTCTTAATCAAATCGTTTCAATCAAGGTCCTTCTATTATGAAAGGGTTAGTTCTTGCAAACAACACATAACATTAAGAAAGTCTCTTCAGTGACATTTCTGCTGTCACAAAATGTTTTCCTTGATCTGTCTTCAGGCTCGACATTTTTGCAAATTAAGTTGGATTACATTATCCATGATGGCTTAAATTCAATTATTCAAATAACTAAGCAGCCAACTCCATGACTAAATTATCCACCTGCTGCCTGAATTTTCGGGGTTTAACAAAGGGTTGGCTTAATTTCTAATTTGAAAAATAGAAAGAGACTGAGATTTCTCTTGGAAAAGAACCTAACAATTGTCTTTCTTTATAAAATTACTTTAGGAATGTGTAGTCAGAGTCACATTGAAAGATTAAAACTACAGAAACCCCTTTACAGAAGCAAAGACTGAATGTTCCCCTTACTTTCTCCAGTCGTATTCTCTTCTGAGTGTCATCCTTCCCATCTGCTTGCCTGGCCATTAGGTTTCCAATTTTGCACTATTTGAAATAGTGCCAGAATAGACATCTCCAAGACATAATAAAGTCACTTTTTTTTTTTTAATGACAATACTGTCATATTGCCTTTACATAAGAGACTTTGTAGGTTTATTCTCCCTCTAAAAGGATACATCACCATCCATCTGTCATACTGTCATAGTTTGCATGTTACGATGATGCTGGAAGCTACTGAATTTCAAATATCGACAGCATGATCCATGGTGGACAGGTTTTAGCAGAGCTTCCAGAGTAAGACAGACAAGAAAGAAAGGCCTGATGTTCTATTTCCAAAAATCATCCAATGAAAACCCTATGGGTCGCAACAGAACATTGTCTGATACAGTGCTGGGATATAAGCCCCTAAGTCACTCAAAAAGCACATTTGCCCAAGCAAAGGACTCAAACATTCCAACAATCATGAAGAAAGAACCAAACAGAAAAAAAAACAAAATGGCAGATCAGGTAGAAGTGCAGTGAGAAGCCCCATCAGCAACAACACAGAATACGGGACCTAGCAGGCTCAGGGGATGGTCCCAGAACTCTGAACCACATATAAAGGAATATTTAGAAGGTTGGAAGGCTTACAGCTAGGGGAATTTGTAGCAGAAACAAGAAATCCATTGCTTTCTAATCCAAGACGCTCAGCTGCTCTGGAGCCACATCTTGGGTGAGACCGAGATGGGGAAGGATC
>NW_006408557.1:4001491-4008314 GCF_000296735.1 Chrysochloris asiatica
TATAATCACTGTAATGAAACAAAATGTATGATTTGTTTAATGTAAAACTGATGATCTGCCCTGTAAACTTTTATTCAATCCACATTAAAAATCTTAAAAAAAAAAAATTCATAATGATGTTACCCACTTAAGAGAGAGAAAAAAAGAATGAACCAAGCAACACTTTTTTTATGATATATATGAGTTCACCAAGGATCAGAACAAACTCAATGGTAACTAATTAACAAATTATAAAAGCACACAGTTTCCTTTATATTCATCAGTACTTCATATTAGATTTAATTATTTTTGCCATAATATGTCAAATCAACTTATTATTTATATTTGCATTTTATGGTTACTTGAGATGGTAGAGCTTTCCAGAGTTACTGGTCCTTTTTATAAATAGTTTTTAAGCCAGGTATAGTGAGTTAGGAGAGTCTTTTAGGGTGTAAACAAAGATATTATAATATAAAAATCTGCCAAAATATGTGCTAACAAAAAATATTTAGCTAAAGAGTGGGGACAGTTCAGTGAAAGGTTGCAGCATATACTGAATGGAAGATAAAATACATAAGAGAAAAATATTTTGAAAAACAGATTTAAATACAAGCCTAGGAGTAGAAAAGGAGATACTAGATTGGGAGAAACTGAAAAAAAGAAGGTTTAAGATAAGGAGCAAACTAGATTTTGGGGCCTTTACATTTTGATTATTGAATTAGTTTTCTATTGCTGCCATAGAAGATTATCAAATTCAATGACTTTAAATAACATGTTTATTATTTTTTGTAAGTAAGAAGTCCAGTATAGGTCTCATTAGGCTAAAATCAAGATATCAGCAGGTTAAATGCTCTAGAGTAACTACTGCCTTCTCCTTTGCATTGTTGGGAGAATTCCCTGTGATTATAAAATTAAGGTCCCTGTTTACATATTAGGATTTCACAGTGAAGATGTGCCCATCTTCTAAAGGCATTCCATCTTCAAAACCAGGAATGGTTGGTTGAGTGTTCCTCTTTCTCTTTTAAAAGTTTGTGTGATTAGACTGTGCCCAACTGGATTATCTTTCTATTTTATGGCCCACTGGTTAACAACCTAAATTCCATCTGCAACCTTAGCTTCTATTTGCCATATAACATTTTTTCAGGTTCTATTCTGCCTACCCAACACTCATCTGCCAGTTTGCCATACTGTGGTGGCTTATGTGTTTCTGTGATTCAGGAAGCTATGCCATGGGTATTTTAAATACCAGCAAGGTCACCCACGGTGGAAAGTTTCAGCTGAGCTTTCAGATGAAGACAAACTAGGAAGAAGAAATGGACTACTTCCGAATATTTAGTCACTGAACACCTTATGAATAGCAGTGGAACATTATCAGCACCAGACCTTATGAATAGCAATGGATTGCTGTCAGCACCAGAATATTGAATATTGAAACAAGATGAAGAGCACCAGAATATTATCAGATATAGTACAAAAGGATGAGCCCCACATGTTGGAAGGCTCTCAAAATGGGACTAGAGAAGAGCTGCCTCCTCAAAGTAGAGTTGACCATGACACAAATGGAGTAAAGCCCTTAGGACCTTCATTTGCTGATGGGGTACAACTCAAAATGAAGAGAAACAGATGTAAACATCCATTAACAATCAGAACATGGAATGTACAAAGTATGAATCTAGGAAAACTGGACATTGTAGAAACTGAAATGGAGCGCATAAGCATTAATATCTTAGGTGTTAGTGAGCTGAAATTGACAGGTATTGGCCACTTTGAATCTGACAATCACATGGTTTACTATGCTGGGGATGACAAATTGAAGAGGAATGGTATCACATTCATCATCAAAAAGAACATACCAAGATTTGTCTTAAAGTAGAATGCTGTCTCTGATAGGATAATATCAATATGCCTCCAAGGAAGACCAGTTAATAACACATTTAAATTTAATCACCAACCACTGAAGCTAATGATGATGAAACTGAAGACTTCTACCAACTTCTTCAGCCTGAAATTGATCAAACATGCAATCAAGATGTATTGATAATTAATGGTGACTGTAATGCAAAGATTGGAAACAAAAAGGAAGGATGAGTAATTTGAAAATATGACCTTGGTGATAGAAGCGATAATGGAGAACACATGATAACATTTTTCAAGACCAATGACTTCGTCACTGAAAATATCGTTTTTGAACGACCTAAAAGATGGATGGATACACATGGACCTCAGCAAATGGAATACACAGAAATCAAAATTGACTACATCTGTAGAAAGAAACAGTGGAAAAGCTCCATATCACGAGCCAAAAGAAAGCCAGGTAGAACAGACCATCAATTGTTCATATGCAAGTTCAGGCTGAAGAAAATTAAAACAAGCCCATTAGAGTCAAAATGTAACAGTGAGTGTATCCCACCTGAATTCAGAGAACACCAGAAGAACAGATTTGATGCATTCTGAAGACCTGAAGCGTTATGGAATGACACCAAGAACATGATACAGGAAGAAAGCAAAAGGTCATTAAGAAGACAAGAAGGGAGGAAAAGACCATAATGGATGCCAGAAGAGACTGAAGCTTGCTCTCCAGCATAGAGATACTAAAACAAATGGAAGCAGTAAGGAGGTAAAAGAGCTGAACAGAAAATTTCAAAGGCCAGCCCTAGAAGACAAAGTCAAGTATTATAATGAAATGTGAAAAGACCTGGAGTTAGAAACCCAAAAGGGAAATACATGCTCAGCATTTCTCAAGCTGAGAGAACCAAAGACAAAATTCAAGCCTCAACTTGTGGTATTGAAGGATTCTATGGACAAAATATTGAATGATGCAGAAAATCTCAAAAGAAGATGGAAGGAATACACAGAGTCACTGTACCAAAAAGATATGGTTAATTTCAAGCATTTCACAAGGTAGCATATGATCAAGAGCCAATGATCCTGAAGGAAGGAGTCCAGGGGGCATTGGTGGGATTAGCAAAGAACAGGGCACTGGGAATTGATGGAGTACAAATTGAAATCTTTCAACAAAGTGATGTGGCATTCACTCATTTATGGCAAGAAATTGGAAGACAACTACCTGCCAACTGACTGGAAGAGATCCGTATTTATGCCCATTCCAAAGAGAGGTGACCAAAAGGAATGCTGAAATCATAGGACAAAATCATTGATATCCCACATAAGTAAAATTTTACTAAAGGTCATACAAAAAAATGGCTGCAACCATACATTGGCAGAGAACTTTCAGAGGTTCAAGCCAGATTCAGAAAAGGACTAGGACGAGGGATATCATTGTTGACATCAGATGGATCCTGACTGAAATCAGAGAATACCAAAAATACCTGTGTTTTATTGACTACGCAAAGGTTTTCGATTGTGTGGATCGTAATAAGCTATGGACAGCATAGTGACAAATGCGTATTCCAGAACACTTTACTGTGCTCAGGAGAAGCCTGTACATAAACCAACAGGCAGTTGTTCAAACAGAGCAAGGGAACACCAAATGGTTTAAAATTAAGAAAGGTGTGTGCCAGGGATGTATACTTTCATCATACTTTTTCAGTCTGTATGCTGAGCACATAATTCAAGAAGCTGGATTATGTGAAGGAAAAATGTGGCATCAGGATTGGAAGAAGACTCATTAACAACCTGCAATATGCAGATGATACAGCCTTTCTTGCTGAAAAAAAAGAGGACTTAAAGTACTTACTAATGAAGATCAAAGACCACAACCATCAGTATGAGTTGCATCTCAATGTAAAGGAAACAAAAATCCTCACAATTGGATCAACAAATAGCATCCATATAAATGGAGAAAACATTGAAGATGCCAAAGGCTTCATTTTGCTCAGATCCACCATCAACAATCATGGAAGTAGCAGTCAAGAAATCAAATGACGTATTGCATTAAGCAAATCTGCTGCACAAGACCTCTTTAAAGTGTTGAAGAGCAAAGATGTCAGTTGAGGACTAAGGTGCACCTGACCCAAGCCACAATATTTTCAATGACCTCATAGGCATGCAAAAGTTGGGCAGTAAATAAGAAAGACCATAGAAGAATTGATGTATTTGACTTATGGTTTTGGGAGTAAAATATTAAAAGTACCATGGACTGTAAAAAGAACAAACAAATCTGTGTTGGAAGAAGTGCAGCCAGAGTGTTCCATGGAAGCCAGAATGGCCAGACTTCATGTCTCATACTTTAGATATAACATCAGGAAGGATCAGTCCCTTAGAGAAGGATATCATGTTTGGTAAAGTGGAGGTTTGAAAAAAAGAGGGACCCCACCCCCCCCACAAGATGGATTGGCACAGTGGCAGTATCAATGGGCTCAAGCGTGGCAACAATTGTGAAGTTAGCCCAGGACCAGGCATTGCTTTGTTTTGTTGTGCAATAGGTCGCTATGCGTCGGTACTGAATCGATAGCACCAAACAACAACAATAATAGTTCTGCTTACTACAACTAGACTAGTAGAATGCTCAGAGATTCCCTAAGGAATAATATGCATTGTGTTTTACTGGATTTTGTCTCTGTGTGTTGAATTTCAAAAGCAAAAGCAAAATATCTGACCTGCTTGTATGTGATATTTTTGGAAGCCCCTGAGATTAGATTGAGTCTGCTGCTCAAGAAGACTGTGCTCTGATCCTTTTCTGTCGCTGCAAACCTCTACTCCTATCCACCAAGCACTAGATAACATTATAATTTTTATTGAGATCCTTTAGCAGCCCAAACCATGCCCTAATTCATAAGAACTCAGGGGGTGTAGCTCCTTTCAGTCTGTGGTGTACCCCACCACTCAGGCACCCCATCAGCCCTGCCTCCACTAATGGGTCTCTCTAGGTCTCCTTTGAAAATGTCTTCTCTTCTTCTTATGAGTCTTGCGAGTCACTTGAGTGATATATAAGGATCCCTCCATCTCCTTTCTTCTCTCCTTTGGGGGAGGAAAAACAGCAAATTGACACCTGGTGGGCCATTCATAGCTCATCATAAATAAACAGAATACACATAAGAAACACATAATCTACTTTCTCTCCAGAAATTCAAAACTCTCTTTTTATCACATTTTTTCTGCTCAATGGATTTCTATGTGGAGTATATAAGACAATAAGTAATTTCATTTGAAAGATGGTAATGCGGAGACCTGAGAATAAAAGTCTTTTTCTCAAGTTTCTCAGGAGAACTCTAGACATCCATTCTGGCATAGGGCAGTCCCGGACAGAAGTGAGCCATCATTCTCCTTTGTGCAGAGAGCTCATGTTCTAAGGAGACAACTGCACTGCAGCCAGAATTCAATCTTGGCTAAGATGTTTCCATCCTTGAATCCTTCCCTAATGACTTTTTCAAAATGGAGCCAGTAAAAAGCCTGGGGAACAACAAAGCATCTAGGACTGTGACTAATCATTGGTTTCCTAATACGAAATATTATCCTATCAGGAGATGTTTCAACATGGCAGAACTGCTGGGACATTCAGTCTAAGGAAGGACATGAAGATTTGGGCACCTTAGTCAAATGTCTGCTGTGACTCCTGTTTTACTGTGTGCTCTGTGATAGAAAAGCAAGTCAAATGCTATCATTACCCCAGAAATTCTTTGACCCAATATATTAAGGAAACAGCATTGTTTTAACCAACTCAGAATATGAAGAAACTGAGATATCATATAAAGTCATTGATGGGACTTTCTAGTTTATCTAATCGTCTGCCTTATTTCACAGAAGTAGAAACTGAAACTCAGTAACAGATAATGACTTGCTCATGGTCATACAGATAGTTCATATAAAAATTCTGTTCTCAAACTTCCAGTGACTCTACTTCTCTCTATATTGTGCTGTCTCTCTGTCATTTACGGATTACTAGTATCTAAAGAATGACATTAACAGGCTTCTCTTTGAAGATAACACATGGAGCACACTCTCTTCCCAAACCCATTGAAACAATAGTAAAGAGATTTTTTTTTTAAGGCATGAAGGACAGGCAGGTCCTCCTGGGCCTCTTGTTGTCCCCCATTCCAGAGTAAACTGTAGCCCTGAACCACTGCCTGGCCTCCTTACCCATACATTGTGGCACTGAAGTGGGTTGCACAGGGGCAGGGATGGGGGAAGCAGAGAGGAATGAAGAACAAAGTAAACAATAGGAGAATAGAAACAAGTGTTAGAATCTCAAAAGCAGATAGATCTGCACTTGTTAACTCTGAAAATCCGTATTCTTAGCCAACAATGATGTTGTCGCTGTAAAGTGCTACTGAATAGGTTCTAACTCATTGAGACCTCCGATAGGATAGAGTTTCTAAGGCTTTAAATCTCTCAGGGAGCAAAAAACATCATCTTTCTCCTGCAGAGCATCTGGCAAACTCGAACTGCTGACCTTTTAGTTCTCAGCCCAGTGCTTATCATATGGAGGCACCACACTCTCCTGATATAATAGAGAACTCCCCAAAGCTTCATGACTCAATTGTACGAAGTACCTCTGGAATAAGGAGTCAATGGTGGATAGCAGACAAAAAAATTTATTGGAAGTCTGCTTTAGAGGCAATTAGAACACAACTCTACTTCAAATGACATACACCGAAGTCATTGGTTCTCCCTCACTGGTGTAGAAAAATGACAACGGGTAAGTGAAGATGATGGTTTGATGGTGTTGAATAACCCAGTCTTGACTGCAGAACAAGATGTTGATGAGATCATGACCATAACAATTATTAATAATTTTTTTTTTATGTTTCCCAGGTTGTTGTTGTTGTTATGTGCCATCGAGTCGTTTCCGACCCATAGTGACCCTGTATAGGGTTTCCGAGGGTGTAAATCTTTACGGGAGTAGAAAGCCTCATCTTTCTCCCGCGGTGCAGCTGGTAGTTTC
>NW_006408557.1:4008414-4009497 GCF_000296735.1 Chrysochloris asiatica
GCTGCACACCTCCATTCAGGTGACTAGAGGGGGGTGTCTGAGCGAGTGGACACCCCATCCCCACCCCCAGAGGGTTCTACTATGAATGCACACAGATCTCCTCAAAATTTAAAGTGAAGTTTCCACTTAAAACTAAACGGCAGTGCAAAATGGCCACAGCCAGCTCTGAATTTTTTATCGCTGGGAAAAAAGGCCTGAACAGGGACTCTGTAATGGGACAGGCAGGCTAAAAACGAAATAGGCTGAAAATTAAGTCCTGAGTCACATCACAATGACCAACAGTGGCATCTTGAAATTTCTCAGGAAGAAGCGTGAAAAGGGACGCCAATCTCCTGATCACATCTACCTGGAAGCAATCAGGAAGCATTAAAAAATACCAAAATACTCACCCATCTAAATATTAAGGTCACAAATAACTCCCGAATATGCCCCCAAAAACTGAAACAGATGACCATATCAGCACATATCCAGAAATGACATAAAGTGACAGAGGCAAATGAGCTAGAAGTAGACCTACACTCCATACTAGAAGATAGACAGGCTTTGGAAATTCCTGAGAAGGAATTCAGAAAAATTATTATAAAATGTATCAAAACACTATACAACGGAGTTGAGAAAAATAAGTAAGAAGTCAGAGAAGCGCTATAGAAACAATCAAATAAGATAGATACATTGGAAACAATTCAAAACCTATAGAAAGAGGTCCAAATGATTAATAACAGAATATCAGAAATGGACAATACACTGAAAGGGCAAGGGAGTAGAATTGAAGAGACAAAAGCCGAAACTAGTGAGCTAGAAGATAAATCTCTCAACACTACTAAGATAAAAGAGCAAATACAAAAGAGGATAAAAAAGTATGAAGAAGGCCTAAGATTCATGTTGGACAATATGAAGAAGAAAAAATTAAGAATTATCAGCATTCCGGAACAGGAAGAAACACACAAGTCCACAGTGGAGATAGTTGAATAGCTTCTGGAAGAAAAATTCCCTAACATCCTGAAAAGTGAAAAGATAAGCATTCAAGAAACTCAACAAACCCCAGGAAGGATAGACCCTAAAAGAAAATCACCAAGACATATA
>NW_006408557.1:4009752-4015490 GCF_000296735.1 Chrysochloris asiatica
GTTCACAGGCTGATTCGTAACCACTACGCTACCAGAGCTCCTTAACAACTCCCAAATGAAGTACAAAGTACATCACTAGTGAAGACCAGAGCTTCCCTTGCTGCAGATCTGCACCAGGTTGCTATTGTCCTCAGGTGGTAGGAGAAATATGTCCTTAAGGGGCCAAGAGGAGCCTGTCCTAAGCAAGCCAAGAGGAGGTGCTCGTGGTTGAGAGAAGCTGACAGAGCTGTCCAGCACTGAAGAAGAACTAGTATATTTCCTGATCAAGTTTCTGAATTTTGTTCCATAGTACATGGGGTCACTATGAGTTGGCAACTTACTTGACAACAGCTAAATGCAATAATAATGGAGTACAGCAGGCTTTGTTTGTGCCTTATATTCTCTTGCCACTTGCTTTTCTTGTCCATGCCAGTAGCTTCCATTAATAGCACCTATAACTCTGCCTAATGACTTTCATTGGCAGAATGTGCTTAATGTATGTTGCTCTTGATTCTGAGTTGTACCCTGTTCCCTAATAAACCACTTAGTTGTAAGTACAGTCTGTGAGTTCTGTGTGGTCATTATGGATTATCAAACAGAGCACAGAAATAAAGAAGGTTGTGGGAGAGCCAGCTAGTATCAGAATTGGCATTAAAAAAAAAAAAAAAAGTGTTGGAAATTAAGAGTTGTATCTGACCTTCACATCCTGGGAATCAGCTTTGTCCTGATTCTGGTCGTTATATCCCCTGAATTTAGGCAGGTTCTGGTGTTATTGTTACTACCACTACTGACAATATTGCTACTACCTTTTCACAATGTTGTTGTGTGATGTGGAATCTATTCCAAGAGTGACTGATGGGTTTGAACTGCTGACCTTGTGATTAGCAGTACAGTGTTTATCCTACAGTGCCATGCCAGCCTTATCCAAAACCTTAATTTCAGCCCTTACCCAAACTTCTGACCCATAGAAACTGTGATGTAATACATTTGTGTTGTTTTAAACATTAAATTAGTGATATTTTGTTATACAGCAATGAAAAACTAAGACATTTGTGCTATAGTGAAAGAAAATGCCTAGTAAGGACAAGACAGAAGGGGAAGATCAGAGGGAAAATCCAGTGTTCATTTCACAGGAGTGAATCTTTCATCTTGCTTTTTCCACATTTACTCTCTCACTGGTAATTGGAGAGTCGACTATTTTCCCATTTTCCGAGTTTAATTGGAAATAAATTTTTAAACTTACTCTCAAGAGAGGTGCAGAAGGTCAAGACCAGGGCCTCGCCACACTGACTCCTATGTTATACTCTCAAGATCCAGAATAAAATATTGCCAGTATCCTCAACATCCCCAAACATCTTCCTGTCCTTGTAAGAAAACTCCAGGCCTGGTCCACAGCAGAGATGCAGGAGAGATCAAAGCTCCTGAACACAGTGAAAGACAAGCTGTCTTAAAAGGATCAGCTTGCTTGATTGTAGGGTGCTTCAAGCATGTTAAACAGGAATTGAGCAGCCACAATGGAAACAAGGGCAATGAAAGTGCAACCATTAAACTTTCATGATTTCAGAGCTCAGGACATGCAAGTTCATCACTATGGCACTTTTTATGTCCATGAATTTATTATGAGCAAAGCTGTTGAAAAGCAGCGTGGTTCATAGCATTAACTTTGTGCATAACGCTGACATTTTAGAAATTGTTATGAAAACTACTTTAACTAAAGAAATCCTTAATAAGTAAAGGAACCTAAGTGCCCTTTTGTTGTTCGCTGCTGTCAAGTCGGTTCTGTGTCACATTCCTTTCTCCCTACAGTGACCCTGTATAGCAACTGGAGGAGCGGCTGGTGGGTTTGAACCGCTGACTTTGTGATTCAAATCAATCTTGTGGTCAAGTGTTTATCCTACAATGCCACTACCATTTTGCAACAACTTAAAAATGAGTCACAGCTATTAGTTCATGCTTTCTTATTGCAATACATATGTGAAGTCAGTTGGACTATTTTTTGTTTTTTTCTAAAGGGAAACAATTCAGAAAGTTTAGTGATCCCCATCACCCCCCCCCCCCCCAGTTCATGGGTAGTAAGTTTGGACTGCCTTCTATCCCCCAGTCCAAGCATTTTGATAATATTTCAATCATCATCATTACACACACATACCAACTGAATAAGAAGATTCCCTCAAGTTTTCCAGGTCCCTTCTTATCCTGAAAACATCACCCTGTCTTGTCACCTGTTGCCTCTGCAGTTAAGGTTTCCTCAGACAATAGAACCTGGGATAAAGACTTGAGTGCCAACTGTTTATTAGAGGAAAGGGGTGATCCCAACAAGCACTGTAGAGAGTAAGGAATGTGACAGGGTTAGGAAGGCAATAGAGGGTGTTTTGATGTAGACAACTGGGTCTCATTCCCCTTTGGGTCCCCTGAGAGACTATATAGAGCACACTCAGAGCATTTCCCCCACCACAGGGTGAAGAAGCTGAGGAATTAACTCACAGTCTTCATTAAGTTCAAGGTTTCTACCGGCGAACTTCTCTGCACTTCCATCCTGTCCCACAGATAGACTAAGCACATCCTCCCAGTGGAAGCCCTTATGCAGACTTACAGGAGCTACTAATTGGAAGCCATTGGCATGGACAAGAAAAGTGAGTGGCAAGAGAATATTGGTGAGGCACCAACAATGTCTGCTACAACCCCTTTGTTGTTGCATTTTAGCTGCTGTCAAGTAAGTTGCCAACTCCTAGTGACCCCATGTACACTGGAACAAATCACTGCCTGATCCTGTACCAGTCCCATGATTGGTTGGGGGCTGAAGCATTATGATTGGAAGGGTTTTCAATGAGTTTAGAAAGTGATCACCAGGTCTTTCTTCCTAGTCTGTTGTGATCTAGAAGTTCCATTGAAACTGTTTGGCATGGTAGCTGCATACAAGTCTCCACTGACAGATGGGTGATGGCTATACATGAGATTCATTGGCCAGGAATCAAATCTTAGTCTCCCACATATATGAAGAGAATTATATCACTGCCTTTCTGACTCATATTGATCCTGGATAGGGTTTCCAAGGAGTGGCTGGTGGGTTTAAACTGCTGATCTTGTGGTTCCAACTGACCTTGCAGTCCAGTGTTTATACTACAGTGCCACACCAGGGCTCACATGTGTTGTTGTTAAGTGCTATTAAGTCAGTTCTGACCTATAGCTATCTTGTATAGGTTTCCCAAGGAGGGGCTGGGGAGCTAGAACTGCCAACCTTGAGATTTAAACTGACTTTGCAGTCCAGCACATTAACCCACAGTGCCACGCTAGGATTCACATACAAACCCCCTCAAATCTAGACTAATTGAGTGGCCTTTCTAAAGTCATGTCACTCAGATTTGGACCCTGGAAGCTCCCACTAGAGAACACTACATATCATCTGCTCTTGTGCACAGTCCTGGCAGAGCTACATGTTAACAAATAAAAGAGAAGCAGATGTGGACAGGCTCTCACTGAGAAGCAGGGTATGGAGTGGTTTAAAGAATGAATATTGGCACTCCATAGTCTGGGCCTGGAACCCTGATCTCCTATTCTCTACATTTATTTCAACACTAAAGCATGATCTTTTCCATGAGCCACCTCTTTCAGCAAGACTTCTAAAAAATCTCAACAAAAACCCCATCAAAGATGTGTCCTATTAGTTCTGGATCTGTACATCACCACCACAAACACAACTAAAGAGGTATGCGTGCTCAGAGGACCAAACCATTCATCAAGAAAAGATTGTTGTTTCTGTTGCTTCCTGTATTACCTCATACTAAATATTGTAATTTGAAACACATCAATGTACATTCAGATGCCATATTTTGATAAAGGACCAAAATAGTTCTTTGACTGTGGATCCACTGATTGGAGCTGTACATTGTTGCTCTTTAAGCAACCCAACAAATGCATCATTCTCAACATCTAACTTTGTTTCTTTATATTGGAAGGAAAACTTACAGTCTCTTTTGAGGTACTCTGATTGGATTTATGTTAAGTCTAGACATACATGTTTGTTTTCTGAAAGAGCTTCCAAACATTCTCAGGGAGCTAGAAGAGGTGAGTTCCAGATAGGTAAGCAAAAAGCTATAGAGACACTTCCAGATCCATTACACTCCTACAGATTACCAGCCAGAAAGGGGAAATTGGGCATAAGCAAGACTCAGATTTAAATTTTAAGATAATTTAATTATTAGAAAAAGAAGCAGGTCCTGTGCGGGCAATTTAAATAAAAAAGTGAAAATAAAAATGGAGAGTCTAAGTAGAGAAAGCTTGTCTGTGACAAGAAGAGAATGAGAAAGAAAAATAATAATAATTTGTCAGTTGAGCTCTACAGTTTTAAATAGAAAATAACACTATTTAATTAAAAATTTTACATGATCTATTAAAGAAACTCATGAAATGTAAACAAAAATATAATAATAATTAAACAAGTAGTCCTCAGGGAGAAAAGGCATGGACCAGATCCCCAGATCCAGGCAGAAGGTGGAAAAAAATAAATAAATTGGGCCATTGTTTCAGGTATCTGCAATCAGCACCAATTATTTTCTATCAATACCCATTAAAGATTCAAATTGCCAAGACAAAGGTTTCAGACCTCTTTTGGTCACAAGACCTATCATCGGTTGAGGGTTTGGGTGTGGGTAGCTTAACTGACTGTCTCACACAGACAGAATGGGGGAGGTATGTCTCCAAGGTGTTACAAAAATAATGAACAAGCAAGGATAGGCAATCCAATAAAAGAAGGAACTGAGGCTCAAAGGAGTTAGGAAAGGAACTGTTACACATCTCATAAAAATGAAAACAGGAAGGGGAAGAGATAAATGTAGACATCAAGAGGGTAACAATGTAAGAAAACAATACAGAGGAGAGAGCCTATTTTATTATTATTATTTAAAACAAAAACAAGACAACCAGGAACACTAAGGAGTCAGACAAAAAGACAGAAGAAAAAGTGCCATGGGGGTGGGTCCGCCATGTTCCTCGATTGGGAAGCGGATGGTGATGGTAGAGGCCTAGCATTCAATCCACTCAGCATGATACCCACCAAATGATGCAGTATCTTATGATCAGTATTTTTCCAGCTGTTTATTACTGTATAACAAATCAACTCCCAAACTTAGTGATTTAAAACAAATTATTATAATTTCTCATGCTCCAATATTTGACTGAATTCAGCTGAGTGGTTTACACTTAGTGTCTCTCATGTTGGCTGAGTTGACAGTCATCTGAAAACTCAACTGGGCTGGAATATTACAAATGGCTCATTCACATATCTGGCATTTAATGATGGCTACCAGCTGTGAGTTCAAACACCTTCATATGACTTGGAATTTGCATAGCATGGCATCTGGGTTCTAAATGGAGTGTCCCAAGAATGAGTATTTCAAGGGGAAAGGAGAGGAAACTTTCAAGCAAGTTGATCTCATCATGGAACAGATGAAGTTCACATATCTACCTAGTAAAAAGAATTGTGCCCTGGGTCTATATTTGAAATATAAGATGCAGCAGAAAGGGTGGTGGGGAGGAGCAATAACATTTCAAATGACTTATTATCGAGGTGACTTTGACAAGTCACTTCAGCTCTTGGAGACTCAATTTCTGCATCTTTGTACATATCACTTCTGTCATATACTTGATCAAAGCAGTCAGAAGGCACACCCAGATTCAGTGGAATGGGAATAGATTATTTCTCTTGACTGGGGTGTTGTGAAGTCATTAAGCAGAAGAGCACGCAGGATGAATATCTTTTT
>NW_006408557.1:4018065-4019634 GCF_000296735.1 Chrysochloris asiatica
ACAGCAATCCTAAGTGGCTTCCCAGGGTATCTTAATTTCAAATGTAAATTGTTCTGGAATGCTTATTCTCCTTAATGTTGACCAGAGCTTGTCATGATCCACACAATCAAAAGCCTTTGAGTAGTCAGCAAAGCATAGGTAAACATATTTCTGGTGTTCTCTGCTTTCAACCAAAATCCATCTGATATCAGCAATGATAGTCTTCATTTCACATCCTTCTGGCTTAAACCTGTGGCTGTTCCATATCAATGTACTGTTGCAGCCATTTTTTAATTATCTTTAGTGAAATTTTACTTGAATTTTATATTAATGATATTGTCCAATGAGCTCTGCATTCCATTGGGTCCCTCTTTGGAATGGGCACAAATATGAATCTGTTCCAATCAGTTCACCAAGTAGTTGTCTTCCAAATTTTTTTGCATAGCTGAGTGAGTGCTTACAGTGCTCTATCAGTTTGTTGCAAGATTGCAGTTTAAATTCCATCAATTCCTAGACCTTTGTTCCTTGCCAATGCCTTCAGTGCACCTTGGACTTCCTCCTTCAAGATCATTGGCTCTTGATCATATGCTACTTCCTAAAATGGTTGAACACTGACATTTGCTTTTTGGTACAGTGACTCTGTGCATTCTTTCTATCTTCTTTGGATGCTTTCTGAATCATTCAATATTTTGCCCATGACTATTTCAACATTTGAAGTCAAGGCTTGACTTTGTTCTTCAGTTCTTTCAGCTTGAGAAAGACTGAGTGTGTTCTTCCTTTTGGGTTTATAACTCTAGGTTTTTGTACATTTTATTTTAAACTTCACTTTGTCTTCTCCAGCTGCCCTTTGAAATTGTATGTTCAGCTCTTTTGTCTCCTTATTTCTTATTTGCTTTAGCATCACTACACTCTAGAACATGTTTCAGAGTCACTTCTTACATTTATTTTGGTCTTTTCTTTCTTTGTTGTCTTCTTAATGACCTTTTGCTTTCTTCCCATGTGTTGTTCTTGCTGTCATCCCACAATTCTTCTGGTCTCCGGGCATTAATGTCTAATGCTTCAAATCTGTTATTGAGATGGTCTCCAAATTCAGATACGATGTGTTCAAGGCCATATTTTGGTTCTTGTACACTTGTTTTAGTTTTCTTCAGCTTCAGTCTAGATTTGCATTTGAAAAATAGATGATGTATTCCACAGGCTGCCCCATCCTTGTTTTGACTAGTGATATGGCACTTTCCCACTGTCTCTTCCACAGACATAATCAATTCAATTTCTGTGTATTCCATCTGGTTAGGTCCATGTGTATGTGTTTAAAGTTATTTTTTAAAAGGTATTTGCAATGAATATCTTTGTTCTTACAAAATTTCATAATATAACCTCCAGGATTGTTTCTATCATTAAGATCATATTACAACTACTGATCCTTCCTCCTTGTTTCCAATAGCCAATAATTATCACTGTATATTCATTGCATGTTTGGTCAATTTCAGACTAAAGAAGTTGATAGAATTCTTCAATTTCATCATCAATGGCTATAATGGTTGGTAAGTAAATTTGAATAGTGGTCTTCCTTGTAAGTGTGTGGGTAGT
>NW_006408557.1:4020189-4026751 GCF_000296735.1 Chrysochloris asiatica
GTGATCCTGCTGGCATTAAAATACCAGTAGAATAGCTTTCAGCATCACAGCAACACAAAAGACACCACAGTATGACAACCTGACAGAGAAGTGGTGGACCTTACTCCTTGTTGTTGCTGTTGTTGGGGCTGTTGCATCAGTACTGACTCATAGTGACCTTATAGAGGATTTCCAAGGTGCAGCTGGTAGGTTTGAACTGCTGACCTTGTGGTTCACAGCCCAGTGCTGATCCTACAGGACCACACCAGGAGTCCACCTTACTCCTTTGAATTCACTGACTGGTTGACTTGGAGATACAAAGACCTGACTCAAGTTGAAACAATTCTAAAACTCTGTTGCACTGATACCACAATTTAACTTCAGCTTGCCCAGTTCTGCTACCTCACCATTTATATAAATATCCTGCCTATAAATTTCCATTTCAAAATCTGTTTCCAGGCGACCTGACCTAAGACAATGTGGTACAAAAAAAATACACATGTTAAAACCCTGAAATTTCTTGTAATCCAGGATTTTCTCAGACCCTAAGAAGCACATAGCAATGGAGAACAATCAAAGAGTTGGCACATTCAGATAGTCCACTTTCAATCTTTCCAAAGAGTTTGCTCACAAGTGAAATGCTGCCAGTCCCACATGCACCATTCAAACTCTGGTGCTACTCTTTTCCTTCCCTTACTCTGTTTCACTGTGTCTCTGTTTCTTTCTCCACACAGTTTATGTAACTGAGATTAATTTTGTTAAATGCAGATACGAACTAGTCTGACTCTGTTTACTTTGGACCAGTAAAGGCAACTAACCCAAAGTAGCCAAACATGACATTTGTCTGTAAGGAAAATGACAAACAATAAATTTGTCCCTAGTTTTTCATTAATTATCTCATCTGTCAGTTTGTCATACTGTGGTGCTTTGTGTGTTGCTATAATTCTGGAAGTTATGGCACTGATATTTTAAACACCAAGAGGGTCAACCACGGAGCCCTGGTGTGGTGCCATGGGTTAATACACTGGACTGCAAGGTCAGTTTGAACCGTAAGATTCGTGGGGTTCAAGCTCACCAGCTGCTTCTTGGAAACTCTATACAGTGTCACTATGAGTCAGAACTGATTCAACGACACTTAACAACAACAGAGTTACTCATGGTGAACAGGTTTGAGCTGAGCTTCCAAAGTGAGCCAGACTAGGAAGAAGACGTGATGGACTACTGAATATTTAGTCACTGGAAACCTTATGAATCACAGTGGAGCACTGTCACATAGCACCAGAATATTGAATATTAAAATGTGATGAAGAGCACCAAAATATTGTAAGATATAGTGCCAAATGATGAGCCCCTCAGATTGAAAGGCTGTCAAAATACTATTAGAAAAGAGCTGCCTCCTCAAAGTAAAGTTGACTGTAATGATGAGAGTGGAGTAAAACTTTCAGGAATTTCATTTGCTGATGGGGCACAACTCAAAATGAGGAGAAAAAGTTGTAAACATCCATTAGTCATTGTTGTTGTTGTTGTTAAGTGCCATCGAGTCGGTTCCGACCCACAGCGACCCTGTACAGGGTTTCCGAGGGTGTAAATCTTTACGGGAGTAGAAAGCCTCATCTTTCTCCCGCGGAGCGGCTGGTAGTTTCGAACCACAGACCTTAGAGTTCGCAGCCCGATTCGTAACCACTACGCTACCAGAGCTCCTTTTAGAACATGTAATTTATGAAATGGGAATCTTGGAAAATTGGAAGTTGTCAAAAATGAAATGGAATACATAAAGATTAGTATCATAAATATTAGTAAGCTAAAATGAACTGCTATTGGCTAATTTGAATCTGACAATCACATGGTTTACTGTGCTGGGAATAATAAATTGAAGAGAAATGGAAAAATATTCATCATCAAAAAGAACATTTCAAGATCTATCTTGAAGTACAATGCTGTCTGTGATAGATCCATACACCTACAAGCTTCCTTCCAGCTAATACCACTATTATTCAAATTTACCTACCAACCACTAAAGCCATTGATGATGAAATTGAATAATTCTACCAACATCTTCAGTTTGCAATTGAGCAAACATGCAATCAAGATATATTGATAATCACTGGTGATTAGAATGCAAAGATTAGAAATAAAAAGGAATGGTCAGTAGTTGGGAAATATGGCCTTGGTGATAGAAATTATACTGGAGATAGAATGGTAGAAATTTGAAAGACCAATGACTTCTTCATTGCAAATACCTTTTCTAACAACATAAAAGATGGCTATGCACATGGGCTTCACTAGATGGAATACACAGAAATCAAATTGACTGTATCTGTGGAAAGAGATGGTAAAAAACTCCATTTCATCAGCCAAAACAAGGCAAGGTGCAGATTGTGGAACAGACCATCAATTGCTCATATGCAAGTTTAGATTGAAGCTAAAGAAAATTAAGACAAATCCATGAGAGCCAAAATACCACCTTGAACATATTCTGCCTTAATTTAGAGATCATCTCAAGAACAGATTTGATACATTATGCATTAATGATTGAAGACCAGAAGAGTTGTGGGATGACATCAAGAACATCATACAGGAAAAAAACAAAAGTCACTAAGAAGACAAGAAGAAAGGAAAAGACCAAAACTGATGTCATAAGAGATACTGACACTTGCTCTCCAGCATATAAATGCTAACACAAGTGGAAGAAGTAAGGAGGTGAAAGAGCTGAACAGAAAATTTCAAAGGTCAGCTCAAGAAGACAAAGTCAAATATTATAGTGAAATGTGCAAAGACCAGTAGTTAGAAAAGCAAAAGAGAAGAACACACTTAGCATTTCTCAGGCTGAGGGAACTGAAGGAAAAATTCAAGCTGCAACTTGTATTGAAGGATTCTATGGGCAAAATATTGAATTATGCAGAAATCATCAAAAGAAGATGGAAGGAATACACAAAGTCACTGTACCAAAAAGAAATGGTCGATGTTCAACCACTTCAAGAAGTAACATATGATCAAGAGCCAATGGCCTGAAGGTAGAAGTCCAAGATGCATTGAAGTCATTAGCAAAGAACAAGGCACCAGGAATTTATGGAATACAAACTGAAATCCTTCAACAAACTGATGCAGCATTGGAGGCACTCACTCATCTATGCCAAGAAATTTGGAGGACAGCTACCTGACCAACTGATTGGAAGAGAGACATATTTATGCCCATTCCAAAGAGAGGTGACCCATCAGAATGCAGAAGTCATGGGACTATATCATTAATATCACATACAAGTAAAATTTTGCTAAAGGTAATTTTAAAAATCTGCAACAGTATATTGACAGGGACCTGCCAGAGGTTCAAGGCATATTCAGATGAAGACCTGGAATGAGGACTACCATAGCTGACATCAGATGGATCTTGGCTGAAAGCAGAGAATACCAGAAAGATGCTTGCCTGGGCTTTATTGACTATGCAAATGCTTTCAATTGTGTGGATCATGACAAGCTGTAGACAACACTGCAGAGAAAAAGTATACCAGAATACTTAATTGTGCTCATAAGGAACTTATGCATAGACCCAGAGACAGTCATTTCAACGGAACAAAGGGACACTAAATGGTTTTAAATTAGGAAAGGTGTGTGCCAGGATTGTATGCTTTTATCATATTTATTCAATCTGTATGCTGAACAAATCATCTGATTATATAGATTATATGAAGAAGAATGTGGCCTTAAGTTTGAAGGAAGACTCATTAACAACCTGCGATATGCAAATGCTACAATCTTTCTTACTGAAAGTGAAGAGAACTTAAAGTATTTACTGATAACGATCGAAGATCACAGTCTTTAGTATGGGTTGCACCTCAATGTAAAGAAAACAAAAATCCTCAACACTGGACCAATAAATAGAGTCAAGACAAATGGAGAAGAGATTGAAGATGTCAGTCTCTACAAAGAAGTCATTTTGCTCAGATCAAGCACCAACATTTAATGGAAGCAGCAGTCAAAAATTAATGATATTTTTGCATTAGGCAAATCATCTGCACAAGACCTCTTTAAAGTGTTCAACAGCAAAGATGTTAGATTGATGACAAAGGTGCGCCTCACCCAAGCCATGGTATTTCCAGTAACTTCATATGCATGTGAAAGTTGGGTATTGAATAAGGAAAACCGTAGAAGAACTGATGCATTTCAGTTATGGTGTTGAAGGAGAATATGAAAAGTACCATGAACTACCAAAAGAACAAACTAATCTGTGTTGGAAGAAGTACAGCCAAATGCTCCTTGTTGTTGTTAAGTGCCATCAAATGGGTTCCAACCCATAGTGACCCTGTGTAGGGTTCCCAAGGGGTGGCTGGTGAGTTTGAATCTCTGCCCTTACAGTTCAAACAGACTTCTCAGTCTAGCACACACACCAGGACTCCTAGCCAGCATGGCCAGATTTCCTCTCTCATACTTTGGACATATTATCAGGAGGAATGAATCCCTGGAGAAGGACATCGTGCTTGTTAAAGTGGATGGTCAGAGAAAAAGAGGAAGACTCCCACCCCCACCATAAGATGGATTGACAGAGTAGCAGTAACAATGAACTCAAGTGTAGCAAGCATTGTGAAATTGGTGCAGGATTGGGCAGTGTTTCATTCTGTTGTGCATCAGATTGCTATGAGTCAGAACCAACGCGATGGCACCTAACAACAACGTAGTTCTAGGTTTTACATTTAGGTTTTTGATCCATCTTGAGTTTATTTTTTGATATGGTATGAGATATGAGTCCTGTTACATTCTTCTGCAAATGGATTTCCAGTTTTGCCAGCATCCTTTGTTAAAGAGATTCTCTCTTCTCCTTGCAATTTGTTTCTGCCTTTTGTCAAAGATTAGCTGACTGTAGGTGGATGGATTTACTACTGGCTTCTCAATTCTGTTCCATTGGTCTATGTGTTTTCATTGTACCAGTACCAGGCTCTTTTGACTACTATGGTTGTGTAGAAAGTTTTGAGATCAAGAAATGTAAAGTCTTCTACTTTGTTCTTCTCTACTAGTGCTTTGCTTATTCGTGGTTTCTTTCCTTTCCTTACAAATTCTAGTGATTCGTTTTTCCTTATTTTTAAAGAATGGTGCTGGAATCTGGTTGGAGTATCATTATATCTGTAGATTGCTTTGAGTAGTATTGGCATTTTCACATTGTTAAGTTATCCTTTCCTTGAGTGTAGTATATTCTTTCATTTATATTGGTCGTTTTTGGTTTCCTGTAGTAGTGTTTTGTAGTTTTCTTTGTATGTTGTTGTTGTTCAGTGCTGTCAAGTCAATTCTGACAGATAAAGACCCTGTATAGGGTTTCCAAGGAGCCGCTGGTTAGCAGTCCATTGCTTACCCACAAGTGTTTCATCTTCTGGATGACTTTTGTAAATGGTATTTTTTCTGGATTTCCTTTCAGATCTATCTTTTAGTGTAAAGGAATCCGACTGCTTTTGAACCCTGCCACTCTGCTGAATTTTTCAATTAGTTTCAATAATTTTCTTGCAAATCTTTGGAGTTTTCCAAGTATAAGATCAATATCATCTAGAAATGGAGTTTTACTTCTTCTTTGACAATTTGAATGCTGTTAATGTCCGTTTCCTGTCTAATCGATCTGGCTAAGACTTTCAGCACAATATTGAGTAGGAGTGGTGATAAAGGATATCCTTACCTAACTCCTGTTCACAGGGAAATGTTTTCAGTTTCTCTCTTGTTGAAAATAATACTGGTCATTAATTCTGTGTTGTTTGTTGTTGTTGTTTTAGGTGCCATCCAGTCGGTACCAACTCATAGTGACCCTATGCACAGCAGAACAAAATACTGCCCAATCCTGGGTCAACCTCACTATTGTTGCCACACTTGAGCCCATTGATGCTGCCACTTTGCCAATACATCTTGCTGGGGGTCTTCTTTTTTTTCTCTGACCCTCCATCTTATCAATCAAACATGATATCCTCCTCCAGGGTCTGGTCCCTCCTGACAACATGTCCAAAATATAAGAGACGAAGTTTGTCATTCTGGCCTCCTCCAAGGATAATTTTGTGTATATGTCCTTAATTATGTTGAGGGAGTTCCATTTTATTTCTATTTTATTGAGTGTTTTTATCAGGTGTGGGTGTTGGATTATGTCAAATGTCATTTCTGCATTAATGGATATGACCGTGTGATTCTTTTCCTATGTTTTTGTTCATGTAGTGGATTGCCATGGCCGTTTTTCTAATGTTGAACCATAATCCATGTATATCTGCTATTAACCCCACTTAATCATAATATATTTTTGTATATGCTGTTGAATTTTATTGGCTAGGATTATGCTGACAGTTTTTGCATCTAGAGTCCTGGTGTGGTACTATAGGAAAAGTACTGGACCACAAGGTCAGTTTGAACCACAAGGTTGGGAGTTCAAACCCATCAGTCACTATTCAGAAACCCTACACATAGTCACTATAAGTTAGAACTGAATAGATGACACTTAACAACAACAACAGAGCTCCTTCAAAACAACAGCATAGTTCATAAGGGACACATATTGTTGTTGTTAGGTGCCATCAAATCGATACCAACCCATAGTGACCTTATTATGCACAACAGAACAAAA
>NW_006408557.1:4028301-4033673 GCF_000296735.1 Chrysochloris asiatica
AATCATGAAGGAACTGGGGGAGGAGGGGAGAGGAAGGGGAGGAATTCTGGACAATCACTGAGAACCATTAAAGAAAATTAGACTCATTGGCCAATGCGTTCATGGACCATCACAGCTACCTTGACTACCTACTAGCTAAAGAGGGTGGGAATCTATCTAGTTACTAATACAACCTACTATACTTACATTAATGTAACACAAGTTGAACTCAAAGTACAGCACATTCTAAAAAAAAAACCAGTAAGTCTCTACAAGAACATAGAATTTCCTCACCCCAAAATTTATAGTCACAAATAAAAATATCTCCCCTAGGTAACCTGGCTAAGTCCACTGTTGGAACCCTTGACTACATATTTCTTCTGCTTATGTCTGGGCCTCGTACATTAAATTTACTAACCTCTTTTGCTACCAAAAGACTTGAAGTTTTTCACAGACAAATGCTGCTAACCCAAATGTGTGTTCCTATTCCCCTTAATACAACAAATCAGGCCAGAGGCCTTCCAACAACAACCAGTGCAACCATTCCCTGTATTCTCTCCTAGCGCCATGAGCATCAGCAATCAATGTTTCCATTGTGCGCAGTAGCAGTTCTAACTTATAGATAGGAAGGACTGGAAACCATGTCACTCAACGATGCCCCTGTTCAGCATGAAGCAGCTAAGAATGTGTCATTGTCCATAGTTCTGAAGCATCAGAGTTTCCTTTCTCTCAGGGGGGAATGTTAGGTAGTTAGAACAATGAAATGGGGATAACCACAGATCAACCCCAAAGAATGCAGGAAACAACCTTGTAACAGACTAATGTAATGTGAAAGTAGTACATCAGACTCAGGAAGAAATGATCAATTATGGGCCCTAAATTATGATAGTAAAACATAGGAATCCAGAAACAATTATCAGAAGACCTGTAGCCTGCCCAGGAGGACAACAGCATAAAAAGTGAACCAAGATCTCACTCAATGCTCCACCTCACTTGCGAGGTAGACGCCCGTTCTCATCTCTGTGAGAATGTCTATGCTGAATAACTCTTCTTGCTTGCTTAGACCCCTGTTTCCCTGGCTCCTTTTGTATGCATATTGTGCCTATGTGCTACCAGTTCAGGATGATGGAACCAGGATGCTTCACCTGCACTGCGGCACGTCTACTAGTAAATTGAGCAAGAGTGCTGCTAACTCATGGTGTCAGGTGGCAAATTTAATATGCAGCATATCACCTCCAGTAGATCACATATTAGAGGAGACAGGCTCTGGGTGATCACATATTTGATGCTTTTCTGTGATTTTGTCAGGATAAGAAGTATAGAGAAGCTATACTAAGTGATAATGGAAAGAGATAAACTCAGGGCTTTGGAGCCATAGTTCAAGTGCCACATAAAATACCTCAAATTCTCCACTTGTGCTCTGAAAGAAAGCCTTATTTCTTGTAGTAGCAGTGTAGATATTGTCTAAATAAACCCAGAGTTGGATTGTAAAAGTGACTGAACTATAATGCCAGCTGAATTTCCAACCTCACACAGTCTCCGTCAAAGTGAGGTCATTGATTGGGAAGAACTGAGATCCTGAAACTAGGGATGGGGGTATGTGGGCAGATAATGTGGGACATCAAGCACCTAAATTCCACTGAATCACTTCTGCCAACAGAAGCAGCACTCTTAGCCTCTGGTGATGAGATTAACCCAGGTGTGCCTGATGAGATCGTTCATTGGATTTCTTTGTTCTTTTTCTGATTGCTCCTCTAACAGATTAGTATTGAGAGATTTGTCTTAAATTTCACAAATTCAGCCTTCCATTGGTTCAGTTGTACCCCTTTGCCCTTCAACGTATTATCCATATAATGTATATTATATAGATAATATATCTATATACTATATCTGTAATCCTTGCCATTCCTTGGTGTCTGTCTTCCCTTGTGTTTGTCACTGTGTCTAGCCCAGGATCGGGCAGTGTTTCATTCGGTTGTGCATAAGGTCGCTATGAGTCAGTACTGACTCGATGGCACCTAACAACAACAATAGCTCAGAAAGTATGGTTTTTAGGGTCTACCTTACACAGATATAACCTCATTAATGTAACAAAAGAAATCCCTATTTCCAAACAAGCCCCATTTACAGGTACAAAAGCCAAAATTTCAACACATAATTTGGAGGGATACAACTCATTTCATAATATCCATAAGAGAAGCCAATAAACACTGAGTGAGTTGAAGTTATGAGTAAATTGAAGCATTGAAAAGCAAAAAATATTAGACAGGAAAAAGAGCTATAAGATCAGGAGATAATATAGAATAGAAAGTAGAGAAACTAAGTTTTTATTATGGGAAAACAAAGAAGATATAAAAACAAAAGCATAAATAGAGGCTAAGGCTGCATTTTTCCAGTAAACCATTAGTTGAGGTTTATGGATTTCTTTAAACTCCAGAATACCTTACTGACAAATACAATTATTACAAAATAATAAAGATTATCATTAAAAAGCAGCCATTATATTATAGTCACCCACAATCTCATAAATTGTCTCAACAACTTTAAAGAATTTATAGTTGAAGAAACTGAGTATTTCGAGAGAATGTCCAATATTAGAGAATGGTTTGGGGAATGCTATGGCTCTGTTACATAAATGCTGTACTGTCAATCACAAAGTTGGCAGTTTGAACCCTCCAGACACTCCTCCTGAAAGGATGAGGTTATCTGTTCCAGCAAAGACTTACAGCCTTGGAAATCATGTGCTCAGTCACAATGGGTCAGAACCAATTTGATGGCACTTAACAACAAGTTCAGTGCTTATCTGACAATGCCAAACCAGAACTCAGGAGAGTTCAGTGGAAAGTCCTAAATCATCATTAATTTCACAATGTTGTTCTTATTTCTGAGTTGGATGTCCCTAAATGATCCTCAGTGGATTCCCAAAGGCCAACACTCAGGAGAGATTTTCTCCCAATGAACTTCTGATCTGAAAGAACAATTAAAGGACTTCTAATTGTAGAGCAAGCCTGAGAACATTTAAATGTAGATTCTGAATGAAAACCAGACAAAAGACTGGAAAGAAATGTCATCTTGTTGTTGCTCTGGTGAGCCATATGGATCAACAGAACCCAGCCCACAGTGAGTGTCCTTTCTCTTCCTGTGATCCAAACATCTATTACCTAATCATGTGACTTTTCATGCACATATACATATTTATTTCATAACTGTGCCATCTGTGTTACCATAGTTATGGTCCTGCCAGCATTTCCACAAAAATTATAATAAGTCTTTGTTTTCAAAGATTCAGAAATACCCTGTGAAAAACTAGCTCTCGGCTAAAGTGCATTCCAAAGGTACTAATACATCTTGTTGCCAAATTAAACAAATATTAATTTACTGGCAGGCTAAAAAAAGTACAAAAGTTTACTATTTTCAGAGACAAATATGCATTCGTAAAGGAGGAAAAAACTGAATCCCAATATTATCAAGATTATACACTTAACTTTAATTTTAGTGTCTGTAGGCCTTTTCTTTGATCGACTAGAAAGGTTAAAAAGTAAGGCTAATACTGTACAATCCGCAGATGTTTCCTGATTGCATTCGTTAGAAAATTCTTTTTATAACAAGTTACAGAAGTGGTTGTGATGGCTCTGGAGGATAACACTGGATGGCAAACCACAAGGTCAGAGATTCAAGCCCACCAACTACTCCATGGGGGAAAGATAAAGCTTTCTGCTCCTGCAAAGAGTTATAGCTTCGGAAACACTGTAGAGGGAAGCTATGAGTGGGAACGGACGGACTTGATAACACTTAAGAACAAAAACAGGAAATGACTACCCTAGGTAGGCAGGAAGAAATTTCATTAGAGGGATTTACAAGATCACATAGAATCATGGAGAGGGAGAGGAGGAAGAAGGGATGCTGAAGAAACAGGTTTGAAATGCACAAGATGCAGATCCAAGCAGTCTTAGTAGCAGGAACTGCTTGATAGTACCATGTCTGAAATGAAAAATACTTTCACCTTTTTTCTGTGTCATTTCATTTTAGATTCAAAACCCCAGAAAGAGATCTGATTGGCCACATGAAAGTCACCTGACTGCCCTTGATTCTACTTGGCCTGTACCTTGGGTTTACCAAACGGTAGAAGAAAGCATCTGGAAGCACCATGTACAATTACAATGAGAGGGGAGAGGAAGGAAGGCCAGTGTGAGGAAGAAATGAGACGAATGTCCACTACTAAGCAATTGGTTGGATAAATTATGCTGCAAATTGACAACGGAATATTATATGATCATTAAAAACTGTAATACAGGAAATTATTTAATGATTTAGAATATGCTATGTTCCATATATTGTTAAATGACAACATAGGTTTCAAAACAGTATACCTAATATAATCTCATTTCAGGAAGTAAAAATTAGTAAGTCAATATATATTTATGCATAGGAAAGAATGGTGATGATGTTTCATATTGTTTTTATTTTCTTATTTTATCCCACTTCTGTTCTACATATATACAAGTATGTTATTGTTGCTAAGTGCCATTGAGTCATTTCCAACCCATAGCAACCCTGCATAGGGTTTCCGAGGAGCGGCTGGTAAGCTTGAACTGCCAACCTTGTGGTGCAAACTGACTTTGCAGTCCAGCACATTAACCCATAGCGTCATACCAGGACTACATATACATATGTGTATATATATAGGCTACATATACATATGTAAATATATATATATTTTGTTGTTGTTGTGTGCCATGGAGTCGATTCCGACTCAGAGTAGCCCTGTATAGGGTTTCTAAGGAGCAGCTGGTGAGTTTGAATTGCTGATCTTGTGGTTCAAGATTGACTTTGTGGTCCAGTGCTTTAACTCACAGTGCCATACAAAGTCATATATGTGTGTATGTGTGTGTGAAAGAATGATAAAAATAAATAATAATAAATAGCAATTACAGGTCTCTAAATCTCCTCCCCACTTGTCTGTCAGTCTGTCACACTGTGGTGGCTTGTGAGTTGCCGTGATTCTGGAAGCTATGCAATGGGTATCTTAAATACCAGCAGGGTCACCCATGGTGGACAGGTTTCAGATCAGCTTCCAGAATAAAACAGACTAGAAAGAAGTCTTTGGTACGGATTGCATCTCAATGCAAAGAAAACAAAAATCCTCACCACTGAGCCAATAAACAACATTCTTATCAAAGGAGAAAACATTGAAGTTGTCAAACACTTCATTTTTCTTGTATTAATCATCAACGCTCATGGAAGCAGCAGCCAAGAAATCAAACGACATATTGCATTAGGCAAATCTGCTACACAAAACCTTTTTAAAGTGTTGAAAAGCAAAGATGTCAGCCTGAGGACTAAGGTGCGCCTGACCGAAGCCATGGTATTTTCAATAACCTCATAAATATGTG
>NW_006408557.1:4034153-4040321 GCF_000296735.1 Chrysochloris asiatica
TCAGAAACCCTATCAATGGCATTTAACAACAAAAGTAAATCTCCTCCTGAATTGCAAATAAATTCAACTCACTTCTTAGATGAAGAAGACAGGGCCCAGAAATGATGCTCTTGGACAGAATCTCAACACAGAGCTGAGAGTAACCCAATCTCAAATCCTTGACTCTTGTCTCCTAACCCTACAGGGCTTCCAGTCTTCTGTCCAATGAAATCACCTAGATGAAGTCACCTGACTTCAGGGTAAAAGGTGAGAAGTCAACACTTTCTGTGTGGATTAGCTCAGACTCCCTGCTTTCTTTAGCTTTGAGCATTGCCTTTGAAGCATATCAGCTTAGACTCCCTCTCTTCTTTTGTGAGACAGGGTAATTAAAGTGGTATTGGAAATTCTGGGTGTTATATTGGAACTACTGAATGTTATCTTTCACATGCCATTTCGAAATCATCTCTGTGTCTGAAAGGTCACTACTGCTGGCTTAACAGCATTGATTTCCAGGCACTTATATATGTACAAGATGAGTCCTGAAGGGGTTTTCGTCATTTGAAGAGCCAATCCAATGAGATGCTATTAGCAAATACCTCCTCTAAAAGATGAGGACAGAGTCATTATGACAGAAAATACACACCTACAGGGTGTGTATCATCAGCCGACTTGAAACAGAGCCATGCTTTCCTAAAATAAAAGCTGTTGTTGCAACATCCTGAAAGCCCAGCCTAGCCAGCCATAGCTTGAGGGCTGACTTTTTTGCCTGATCCAGCACAATGATCCCTATGAGAAATGAGCTCCTCTTTACAACCCCTGCCTCCATGCACCCAAGTGACTGATGTTCCATAATCTACTGCCACTGAGTTGATTCTAACTCATAATGACCCTGTGTTGTTGTGGTGGTTGTTGTTAAGTTGCCATGGAGTCAGTCTGACTCATATTGACCTTGTAAAGGATTTTCAAGGAGTAGCTGGTGAGTCTGAACCACCAACCTTGAGGTTAACAGTCAAGTGCTTATCCTACAGCGCCTTACCAGGACCTGGTCCGTCAGATTTCCAAGGCTTTAAATCTTTATAGAAGCAGACTTCCCTATCTTGCTCCAGAGGTATAGCTGGTGGGCTTAAACCACCAATCATTCAATTAGGAGCCCAATGCTTAACTCATGGTGCCACTGGGGAGCCTTTGTTCCATATTGTTGTTGTTAAGAGCCGCCAAGTAGGTTCCAACTCATAGAGACCATGTATAGTTTCTTAGGTCCTGCGCTGTATCTTACAGGGCCACACCAGGTCTCCTTTGCTCCATATTAGGAGAGTAAATTAGGCCTCTTAGTCTGTGGGGTGAAGGGCTAAGGCCCAGGGTCAATGGATGCTGCTTCTCGCTGAATTCAGAAAGTGCTTATTTAGTTTAAATGTCCTTAAGGCTCATCTACCAGTGCCAAGATCTAATGGCAACTTCTGATTCCAGGTCAGTTGAGCCATGAACTTGCCTTGTCATAGCATTAAAAGCCACAGTACCACATCCACAAATGCTACATAAGGATCTTTGTTCCATAGTCCCTCTCCCTGCCATGCCCACAATCAAGCATTTATCAAGAGCCTTAGTTTAGACTGTGCTTGAAGACACAGTGAGCTTAATACTAATGAAGGGACCAGAATGAAAGCCCAAACAAGTTAGTTTGTTGTGGTTCTACAGGACAAGCACTGGTCAGTTTGAGCCACAAGTTTGGTGGTTCAAAGTCATCAGCCACTGCTCAGAAACGCTATACAGGGTCACTGTGTTGGAACCAGCCTAAGAGCACTTAACAACAACACCCAAACACATATGCCAAATTAATCTAAAGAAATCTGCATTCTGGTAGAGATGACTTCTGGCTATTGTGTGGGTTTCTATTGCTTGATTTTTTCCCTTAGCATTTAGGTAAGGCTTAGAGACCTAGATTCTTTCCTAGTGGTGTCATCTTTCTGAAAGGGGTTAAGAATTTTGAATTTAATGTCAGCTAGACATGGATTACAATACCATTTCCACACTTACCAACTATGTTGTCTCAAAAAAGTTATCTAATCTTGTGGTTCTAGGTTACATAAATAAGAATCCCTGAGATTTTTGGGGGTGTATGCAAGGTCAAAACTATTTTCATAATTGTTTTTGTTATGTGCCGGTGAGTTGGTTCCGACCCATAGTGACCCTGTATAGTGCTTCCAAGGAGCAGCTGGTGAGCTTGAACTACTGACTTTGCAGTTAAAACCAACATTGCAGTGCAGTGCATTAACCCACAGTGCCACACCAGGACTCCACATTTTCAAAATACTAAGATGCTATGTGTCTTATTCACTCTCATTCTCTTATGAGTATACAGTGAGATTTTCTAGAGACTACAAGGTTACGAATTGGGCTGAGACCCGCAAGGTCAGCAGTTTGAAACTACAGCTGCTCCGCAGGAGAAAGATGAGGCAATCTGCTCCCGTAAAGATTTACAGCCTCGGAAACCCTGTTCAGGGTCCCTATGGGTTGAAACCAACTCGACGGCACTTAACAACAACAACAACAACATCACTGTTGGCTAATGGTATGTGTGCTTAGTTGTCTTATATGATCAATTTTTCACAGTTTTAATTCTAATAGGGTAAAGATTTTTAGAATCACTCACAGAAGCAGAACATCTTTGGGATATTCAGTAAGTTTTAAGTGTTTCAGAATTGCTCATCTACTCTATTGACTCATTGGTAGATGTAATGGTTAAGGTTTTGCGTCAACTTGACTTGGTCAGGATTTCCAGAGGTTTAGCATGTGCTTATTCCCATGGTGATGAAACCTAATGCAGGCCTAGTTAGCTCTATGATGAGCAGCATGAGTAGTCAATCAATTAAAGTGATGTTTCCTTAGGAGTGTGGCCTGCCCCCAATATAATGGACATGTGGAAGGTACTCACTCTCTTCTGCTGGGGACCTGGGACTCTACAATTGTAAGATAATAAACTTCTCTCTCTCTCTCTCTCTCTATATATATATATATATATATATATATAGTTGTTGTTTTGTTGTTAAGTTCCATCGAGTTGGTTCTAACTCATAGCAACCCATTATAGAGTTTTTTAGGAGTGATTGGCGAATTTAAGCTGCTAACCTTGTGGTTCAAACTGACCTTGCAGTCCTATGCTTATCCTACAACCCACACTGGAAGTAGATAGATAGACAGATGTTTTTTGTTATGTGCCGTGAAGTCGGTTCCGACTCATAGCGACCCTGTACAGGGTTTCTGAGGCTGTAAATCTTTAGGGAAGTAGAAAGCCTCATCTTACTCCTGCAGAACAGGTGGTAGTTTCGAACTGTTGACTCTGAGGTTAGTAGCCCAATTCATAACCACTATGCTACCAGAGGCCCTTAGATAGATAGATAGATAGATAGATAGATAGATAGATAGATAGATAGATAGATAGACAGACAGACAGACAGACAGACAGACAGACAGAGAGATACCACTGGTTTTCCCTCTCTAGAAAATCTGACTTAAGATGGTAGAACTCTCACCTTCCATACTGAGACAAGGTTTTATTCCCAGCCAACACATATCATGTTCAACCACCAACTGTCTGTCAGTGGAGAATTGTATGATTCTGAACAAGCTAGAAGAATTTCTACAGTGAGACAAATTAGGAAGAAAAGCCAGCCAGTCTACTTCCAAATGTCAGCCAGTGAAAACTCTTTGGGTCACAATGGTCTGATGCTCAGCCAATCATGGGGATAGCACAGAACTGGCATCATTTCATTCCATTATGCCTGCAGTTGCCATGAGTTGGAAGCCAACTCAATGGCAGCTAACAAGAATACATAGAATTTAGAACAATACCCCAAATTCACCTCTCCTTGTTCAAATACAGGCATTGCTACTGACTGCCTTCAACTTCACCCTTTATGAGAATAAGTTCCATGCCTGAATAGAACTACCCATTGACTTCCCCTTCCACCAAACTCAAAGACCCTTAATAATCTCAACATGATGATCTCAGGACCTTCACTTTTTATCAAACTTCTTCAGCCTCCCATCCCTGTATATGTCCTTCCTGTAGATAATTAAGCTCATTGTATTTTATTGATTTGATTGCATTTATCTGACAGAAACCAACAGACCACAACTCTGTGGGGTAGAGGCATGATCTTTCTTGAAATAACTGGTCAGTCCAAGTGTCAACCACTTCAGGAAATGAAGGGTGCTTAGTAACCAGTTCTTGAAGCAGGATCCCTCAGTGTCTTTCTGGACCTCACTGTGTTGGGCCTGTCTGGATTGTGAGGAAAACAGGGGCATTTGTGGTGGTTCCTAGAAGGGAAGGAAGATGGCCTCTGGTACTGGAGAGGTGTCTGGGGTCTAGCAGAAACTACCCCCATGATGGTAGGTTTCTTCATGCTTGTTAATTCTAAGTCAGGATAGTTGGAAAGCAATTACTTTGTCTCCAGGACAGGAAGTTTCTTTGGTTCTCTACTGTACCCCTAGTACCCGGCCCAGTGCCCCCATATACAGTAGGCACTCAATGGAGTGGATTCTCAGTGATGGATAATTTCTAAGAACTGTAACCCCAGATCCCCACTCCAACACCCCACCTTGGAAGTCCTCTGAGAAGCTGGGCCTAGTTGAGGCTCTCATGTAGTCCAAACACACAACATCTATCACTTGACTTCTCCAAGTCCCTGAGACAGCCTAGGAGGTCTGTTTCAGAATGAAAGCATTGTCATTTTACAGTCTGTTTACTGAAAACAGATCACCCATAAGATCTCTCTCTGTAGTCTAACTGGTTTTGGTTACATTCAGGGCCGAGGAGAACACCAGCATTGGAAGGGACTGGAACCAGAATGCTGAAGAGTAACATCCCATAATAAATTTTGTCTGCTCCTACCAGAGGCCTTTTTTGGTAGAATACATCTTCAAGAAATGCTGTGCATGCACCCAATTAACATGTTGTTGTTATTGTTAAGTGCTGTCAGGTCAATTCTAATCCATAGCGACCCTGTACCGGGTTTCCAAGGAGCGGCTGGTGGGTTTGAACCACCAACCTTGTGGTTTGTAGTACAGTCCAATTAGCATGACCCCTCCTAAATGGGCCATTTCCCAGAAATTCCACCCATCCCTATAAATAAACGTATGCCATTCCCCCACCACAAATCATTTTAAACTCTAGCAAAGTCTTTGGGGAGACAGGGATTAAGTGTTGTGTCAATCCCTCCCCATCTCCACTTGCAAGTCTCTTTTCCATAATAATTTATGTCATGCTTGGTAAAATGCAGTCAGTGAAAAACAGGAAGGTCTGGCCAATGAGATGGATTGACATAGTGCCAGCAGCAATGGGCTCAAATGTAGGATGACACAGAACCGAGCAGTGTTTCAGTCTGTTGTGAATAGATAAGAGTCAGAAACCACTTGTCAGCACCTAATAACAAGGACCCATTGACCTTAACTCTTATACGCCTCCCAGTGCCTTACTTTTCCTTCATCATTTCTTCTATTATATATTGTTTTCCCCTTTCTGTTGTTGATTCTTAAAGTCAACTGTCTTTCTGAGGAACTGACTCAATTTCCACCCTGAACTTACTTAATTTTTAAGCCAGCTTAGTTATCTAATGCTGATAAAACAGAAATACGACAAGTAAAAAGATGGCGTCAACAACTAGAAATTTATTCTCACACAGTAATAGGCAGAAGTCCAACTTCCAAGTGCCAGTTCTTGGAGAAGGCCTTCTCTTTGTCAGCTCTAGGAGTAGGCTCTTGTCTCCCTCCAGAATCTGTAGGCCTGGCATTCCTTAGAGATCTCCATACAGCTTGTCCTGAATTCCCCTGAATTCAGGAGCTCCACAGTGCAGGGGCCCCACGTCCAAAGGACACATCCCACTCCTAGCATTTCTATCCTGGTGGCAGTAGGTCCTGCTCTCCCTGATCAAGCCTCTCTTCTCTTCTAAAGTAAAAGGTATTGCATGCCACACTCTTGGACTCTTGATGTGGCACCTTAAGATCTGCAATGGGCTGGAAACCACAAGGTTGGAAGTTCAAACCCACCAGTTGCTCCTCAGAAACCCTATTTGTTATTGTTGTTAGGTGCCATCGAGTTGGTACCGACTCATAGCGACTTTAAAGCACAGCAGAACGAAACACTGTTCGATCCTAGGCCAACCTCACTATTGTTGCAATGCTTGAGTCCAT
>NW_006408557.1:4043336-4052183 GCF_000296735.1 Chrysochloris asiatica
TCAAGGTGGTAATGGTATCAAGGGAGGTGTATCCCACCCTTTGACTCCTGGAGTGCTGTTGTAAGATAAGCACTAGACTGCTAACTACAGAGCCGAGGATTCAAACCTACCAACTGCTCCTCAGAAACTCTACACAAGGTCACTATGAGTCAGAGTCAACTTAACAATACTTAACAAGGACAAATCCCACCTTTAATCCCTTTATTGGTTTATCACATCAATTCATACCTGGGGGATAGCCACATCTTAACTGCCAAGCCATTTAAGAGCTTTGGCGCAGTCAAGTTGACACAAAACCTCAACCATTATAAAACCCAAACCTTGGATCTCACCTTCTGCTCCCCAAATCACCCCTCTTCCTAGATTTTGCCTTCTTGAATCCACCTGGAAATGCTTGCTTGGCACATCCAAGAGAAATAAATACCCAATGCTGACTCTATTGCTCAATTCAATATTAATCCTCATCCTTGTTTGGAATTCCTAATACTATCCCGGGAAATCCTTAATTATCCTTTCCTGTTTTCTTTTATCAGACACTGAAGGAGAGGTAAGGTCACACAATTAGAGCAGGTAATGCAAGAAGAGAGAAGGATCCCAGGAGAGTACCAACAACAGAGTAGTCATCAGCAAACTAAAAACTCCTCTTTCTTCATTTGTTCATTTCCAAGTCCTGATTTCAAGGGAATTGTCTTGGATAGCTAATTTGGGGAAATTCTGTCACTTTGGTTCATTTTAATTGGAACCAGATTTCTCACTTTTTAAATGATTCAATTCATTATAGCCAATTTTACCTCATCTAAAAGTTTTCTTGGACATGTTTAGTGTGGCCTTAATACTTAATTGAGTATGTGTTTTGTAATTTTTTATGCTTTCTGATTGCTTCCAGGAAGGTGTGATCAGGATGTGGGCGTCCCTTTTCAATCTTCTTATTGCTTAACTCAGAGTGACTTTCACAGGTGTTGTCTGTTTCCCTGGTATATGGCAGTTGGTATTGGTTCTTGCCTGGGTTTTGGTGTTTTATAAAGTGTGATTGCAGCTTGACTATATGGCAGCAGTTGCTGTCTCTTCTTTTGTAATATAGGGAGACAAAGAGTCCTCCAAAGGCAGAAGGGGGAGCATATAACAGCAAAACAACACCAGCAGGGGGAAAAAAATGAGAGAAAGAAATAAAAAAAAAGACTAAAAAACAGCAACAACAAAAACTAGACTGAATATTGCAGTCTCTAATCACAGAAAAAGGAGAGGAGGGAGAGAAGGAAAAGAAGGGAAAAAAAGAATCTGTAGCCTAATATGAGTAAGACTTTAATCTCCTCTCTTTAGCTTCCTGACTTCAAAGCTGCCTGAGAGATTCCAAGATGCCAGTGTTTGTTGTTATGCTACACCTCAGGCTCCAATCCAACCTTTGGCCTGTTTTGCTTTTAAACTCTCTTTCACTCCCTACAGCCCTCTCCTGCTCTTTCCCATGTTAAAAAACAGAACAAAAAACAAACAAATAAAAGTTCAGAGTCTGATCTTAGGCTGAGTGTCTGCACATGCATGCTAGAAGAACCCACCAGTAGTGAGGGTGGGGGGGGTGACCACATTCTCAGGCTCCCCCTCTAGTCACCAGAATGGAGGTGGGCAATCAGTGGGCGCGCCAATGACCAGATAACAAAAACAAAACAAAACAAAAAAATCAGAACAAAACAAAACTGACAAAGTATATTGTCCACCTTTGTCCCAAGGTTCCCACAGCGTTTTTCCATGGTGTTTCTGCTTCCCCGTATGGTTTTGCCACTTGGTCTCGCCCAAGATGTCAGCTCCGGGCCTCTAAGCCTGGTCTGGCAGATTCAAAAGTATGCGATTTTTTACTTCAGCTCCAATTTCCACAAGCTATAAGCCTTCAAACTTTTAAAATATTCCTATCTTTGTGGTTCCAAGTTTTGGAGCTCTGCCCTGGATCTGTTTTGCCTGGTATTGTGTGGTATTGCTGATGGTGAACTTCACCGCACCTCCACCCTATCCACCATCAAGCCCCGCCCTCTCATCATCTAAAAGTTTTTGTAAGAACAAAAACAAGGACAATGAAAAGATCTGAAAATTTCACAAAGACTTCCTTCTTTCTAACAATTCTTTAAATAAATAATCAACTATATCTTTAGAATATAGGTTGTTCTTGTTAAGTGCCATTGAGTCAGTTCTGCCTGCTAAAAACACTGTACAGGGCTTCCAAGGAGTGGCTGGTGGATATGAATCATGAAGTTTGGGGTTAGCAGTTTCATGCTTGTCCTACAGTGCCACACCAGAACTCCAGAATATAGGTTGTTGTTGTTGCTGTTGTTAAGTGCAGTCAAGTTGGTTCCAACTCATAGAACTTCAAATTTGAACCCCTGACATTACAGTTCAAACAAACCTTACAGCCCAGTGCACTAACCCACACCAGAATATAAGTCACTCCTTATAATTTACTATTGAGCAAAATTTGTTGCTCACTAAATATTTTGCAAAAAAATTAGAAATACTAGTTAAGGACAACAGTTTGTATAATTTGGATAACTTATTTTAAGTTTTCACTGAATGATAGGTAAATGAATGATCTATGATAGCTAAATTTTCTGTTTGATGTTAAGTGCCCTCAAGTTGGTTCCAAATCATAGTGACCCTCTATAGGGTTTCCAAGGAGTGGTTGGTGGGTTTCAACCTCCAACCTTAATGGTTCACAGTCCAGTGCCAACCCTATAAGCACCACACTATGACTCCAAAAATTCTATCAGGTGGTATTAAGTGTCAGAATTGTAATTTATTTGTTCATTCTCACATAAGTGACAATTAGAAAATTCCTCCAAGTGTTACTTGTCAGTAATATGCTTGAAACAGATGAGGAAGGCGTACTAGTCAGGAAAAGTTAGGTTCCCCTGCAGTGACAAAAAATTCCCAGATATCAGCAACTTGAAAAATAAAGGTTTATCTATCACACATTTTCATTGCCTGTGAATAGAAGGCTTTGCTCATCTCATCCTGATCCAGAGACTCATATTAAAGGGAGATTCCAAAAAATGGAACATTATTATGCATAGTAGCAGGGGGAAAGGAAGAATGAGATATTATGTGTTCGTTCTTAAACACTTCTTACTAGAGGTGACATGTATCATTTTGCTCACACTGTGTTCATTGTGTTCATTCAAGTCCCCTACATTCCAGGGAGCTTGAAAATACAACACTAAGTATTTATGATCTAGTAAAATATAGCAGAAAGAATAAAGACTTCTAAGCTCACAAATGAGATATTCTGCATGAAGACAAAAAAAAAGAAGAATAACAAAACGTAATGACTCCTGAACATACGTTGAAAGTTTGAATTACATAATGTCAGGAACAAGAGTCTTGAGTGTGGAGGGGAGAAGATCATATAATTTACTTTTTTTTTTACTGATTAGGTTAAAGCAACTTAAATTGTATAAGCACACACAGCTAGATAGCAGTGATTTTCTGACTATTAATCCAAGTAATCTTTGAGACAGGATTCCTGCAAAAGCTAACCTTAAGAACTGCAATAACAATAAGGCTCTGGTTTGCACGAGAACTATTTTATGTTAAAAATAATTAATTACTTCTCTCTTCTATCCTAGCATGGCACTGAGGTTTAATTCACTGGACTGCAAGGTGGATTTGAACCTCAAGGTTTGTGGTTCAAGCTCACCAACTGCTCCTCGGAAACCCTGTGGAGCTTGCTATGAGTTAGAGCTGACTTGACAACACTTAACAATAACAACACTATTCTATTTGCAAGGAGCTAATTGACACTTATTCCAATGAGAATCAATGGAAATCACCACTCAGAGGCCCACTGTGTTCTGCTGAAACCTGGATAATATGGACAAGTAAGCAGCTGATTTTTACTTTCCCCACGAGCTTATCTTTCGAGGGAAGCCTCAGGGTGAAGCCTGAGTATATGGTTAAGCATGGGATTTAAAGTCAAGTAGAAGAATTGGCAAATTTTAAAGAGGCCTGAGAGACCTTTATTCATCCCAAATAGAGTTCTCTAGTAACCATATGCTGTTAATATTCCAAAGTGGTAATGAAATATATAGGCAAATTTAATTGCAAAACAAAATACCTTGACCATAAAATTTTGATAATTAATTTCCCTTCTGAGATTGCATAACAATAAAAAAACAGGAATATTAAGTCAACATGTTAATCTTTCTCACTCTGTTAGAATCAAAGACTTATCACTAAGAACCACAAGTAAATCCATCCATATATAGTCAGCTGATCTTTGACAAAGGCCTGGAATAAACTAAATGGAGAAGAGATCTTTTCTTCACTAAATGGTGCTAGAAAACTGAAAATCCATTTGTAGAAAAATGAAACATCACCCATACCTCACAGGGTATACAAAAACAAACTCAACATAGATTAAAGACCTAAATGCAAAGCCTAGAATTATAAAGATCATCAATGGAAAAATAGGAACAAACTTATTGACCTGATACATGGCATAAATAAACTATCAAACATAACTGAAAAAGGAAAGGTGGTTTACTTCCGAATGTTTAACCACTGAAAACTTCATGAGCAGCAGTGAAACACTCTCAGACAGCAGTAGAATACTGAATATGGAAGCATGATGAAGAGCACTAGAATATTGACAGATATAGTGCTGGAACATGAGTCTCTCAAGTTGGAAGGCACTTAAAAATATAACTGGGGAAAAGCTATCTCCTCAAAGTAACATTGACAATGATGGCAAAAATGGAGTAAAGTTTCTGGGATCTTCACTTGCTGATAGGATCCAACTCAATGAGGAGAAACTGCTGCAAACATGATGAATAATTGGAACATAGATTATGCAAAGTATAAATCTAGGAAAATTGGAAATTGTCAAAAATGAAATGGAATGCATAAACGTTGATATCCTAGGCATGAGTAAGGTGAAATGGACTATTATTGGCCATTTTGAATCTGACAGTCACATGGTTTTCTGCCAGAAATGACAAATTGAAAAGGAATGGCATCACATTCATTATCAAAAAGAAACTATCAAGATCGATCTTGAAATTTAACATTGTCTTGGGTACAGAGACAGGTTACTATCCATGCACCTACAAGGAAGACCAGTTAACACCAATATTATTCAAATTTATGCATCAACTATTAAAGCCAGTGAAGACAAAATTGAAGAACTCCACCAATGTCTTCAGTCTGAAACGGATCAAACATGCAATCAAGATGCATTGATAATTACTGGTGGTTGGAATGCAAAAGTAGGAAACAAAGAGGAAGGATAAGTAGTTGGAAAATATGGCCTTGGTGATCGAAATGATGCTGGAGATTATAATAGAATTTTGTGCAATCAATTATTTCTTCATTGCAAATACCCTTTTACACAACATAAAGATGACTATAGACAAGGACTTCAACCAATGGAATACACAGAAATCAAATTTCCACATCTGTGGAAAGAGACAGTGTAAAAGTTCCATATCATCAACCAAAACAAGGCCAGGGGCAGACTGTGAAACAGATCATTAATTGCTCATATGCAAGTTCACACTGATGTTCAAGAAATTAAAAACAAGTCCATGATAAGCCAAATATGACCTTGAACACATCCCACCCGAATTTAGAGATCATCTCAAGAACAGATTTGATGCATTAGACACTAATGACAGAAGACCATAAGAGTTGTGGCATGACATCAAGAACATCATACAGGAAGAAAACAAAAGGTCATTAAGAAGACAAGAAAGAAAGAAAGAAAGAAAGAAAAGATCAAAATTGATATTAGAAGAGATGCTGACACTTGTTGTCCAGCATAGAGATGCTAAAGCAAATGGAAGAAATGAGGAGGTAAAAGAGCTGAACAGAAAATTGCAAGGGAAAGCTCAAGAAGACAAAGTGAAGTATTATAATAAAATGTATAAAGACTTGGAGTTAGAAATCCAACAGGGAAGAACATGCTCAGTGTTTTTCAACCTGAAAGAACTGAGGAAAAAATGCAAGCCTTGTCTTGCAATACTGAAAGATTCTTTTGGCAAAATATCTGGGCAAAATATTGAATGATGCAGTAAGCATCAAAAGAAGATGGAAGGAATACACAGAGTCACTGTACCAAAAATAAATGGTTGATGTTCAACTGTTTCAGGTGGTAGCATATGATCAAGAGCTAATGGTACTGACAGAAAAAGTCCAAGGTGCACTAAAGGTGTTGGCAAAGAACAAGGCTCCAGGAATTTATGGATACAAATTGAAATCTTGCAACAAACTGATGTAGCACTGGAAGCACTCACTTATCCATGCCAAGAAATTTGGAAGACAGCTACCTGGCCAACTGATGAGAAGAGATCCATATTTCTACCCATTTCAAAGAGGTAACACAATGTAAAGCAGGAATCATAGTACAATATCATTAATATCCTGTGAAAGTAAAATTTTAATTTAATTCAAAAATGACTGCAAGCACATTGGCAGGGAATCACCAGAGGTTTGAGCCAGATTCAGACAAAAATGGGAACGAGAGATATCACTGCTGATATCAGATGAGTCTTGACAGAAAACAGAAAATACCAGAGAGATATTTATTTGTGTTTTATTGACTGTGCAAATATATTCAACTGTATGGATCATGAGAAGTTGTGGACCATATTGCAGAGAATGAGTATTACAGAACACTTAATTGTTCTCATGAGAAACCTGTACATAGACAAAGAGGCAGGTTTTCTAACAGAACAAAGAGAAAGGTGTACACCAGGGTTGTATTCTTTCACCAATTTATTCAATCTGTATGCTGAGCAAATAATTTGAGAAAATAGATTATATAAAGGAGAACATGGTATTGGGATTGCAGGAAGACTCATTAACAACCTCCAATATGTAGATGATATGTACTTGCTTGCTGAAAGGGAAGAACACTTAAAATACTTACTGATGAACATCAAAGAACACAGCCTTCAGTATGGGTTGCACCTCAAAATAAAGAAAACAAAAATTCTCACCACTGGACCAATAAATTACATCATGATAAATGGAAAAAAGATTAAAGTTGTCAAAGGCTTCATTTTACTTGGCTCCACCATCAAGACTTATGGAAGCAGCAGTCAAGAAATCAAACAATGTATTGCATTAGGCAAATCTGTTGTACAAGGCCTCTTTAAAATGTTCAAGAGAAAGGATGTCACTTTGAGAACTAAAGTGAACCTACCTAAGCCATGGTATTTTCAATGGCTGTGGCGTTGTGGGTTAATGCACCAGACTGCAAAGCCATTTGAACTGCAAAGTCGGCAGTTCAAGCTCACCAGCTGCTCCTTGGAAACCCTATACAGGGTCGCTATGAGTCACAACTGACTTGACGGCACTTAACAACAACAACAACAACAATATGCATGTAGAAAGTTGGACAAAGAATAAGGAAGATTGTAGAAGAATTGGTGCATTTGAGTTATGGTGTTGAAGAAGAATGTTAAATGTACCATGGACTGCCAAAAGAACAAACACATCTATACTGGATGAAATGCAACCAGAATGCTCCTCAGAAGCCAGGATGGCCAGACTTTGTCTCTCATACTTCGGACATGTTATTAGGAGGAACCAATCCCTGAACAAGTACATCATGCTTGATTAAATGATGGGTACGTGAAAAAGAAGGAGATTCCCAATGAGATAGATTGGTACAGTGGCAGCAGCAAGGGGCTAAAGTTAACATCAATGGTGAGGATGGTGCAGGACCGGACAATGTTTTGTTCTGTTGTGCATAAGGTTACTATGAATTGGAACTTATTGCTTAGCACTTAACACAATAACAACAGGGGTGGTAGAGAAAGGAAAATCATTCATTGGCTAGAGGATGGACATGTGTTAACTTGGGTGACAGGTAGCGGGGAAGACAATATACAACAAGATACAAGAGTGAGGTTGGCAAAAGAATAATAAAGGCATGTGAAGACACTAGGAGGAGAACAAGTGTTAAAGAGGATAGAGGTACTGATATGTACTCAAGCCTGCCACAACAATTTTCTACAGGTAGATAAGTGAACAGATAAGCAGGCTGAACAACTATGGGAGAAAGAGGGACGTATACCCACAAATATTTAAAGGTTTGACAGAGGATATTTGTGTACGGCTATTTTTGTGCTACAGACAGCCTGCTAATCACAAGGTTGGGGGTTAAAACCCACCAGCTGCTCCTTGGAGACCCTATAGAAGGGTTGCTATGAGTTGGAACTAACTTAATGGCATTTAACAACAGCATTTACCTTTACTGAAAATATATTTATGAATGTGGAAGAGTATATAACAGGCAAAATGATGAAAACTTTTTAGATATTACCAAACACCTTGATACAACAATTTGTTGGGCCTGAGGGCTCAGGATCATAGTTTCAGGGGATCCTCTGGTCAATTGACTTAACATAGTCCCCAAAGACAATGAGTGAGTAGCTACGGAGATCTTACAATTTCATGAATGGCCATCTAAGGTGAACTATTGGTCTCTCCATGTGCAGAAGATAGAAGAGTGATGAAAATTGAAGCTGCTTGGAATCAATTAGTCTAATGGAACACGTGAACATCAGTCTCTACCAACCTGAGACCAGAAGACTTAGATGTTGCTCAGCTATCACTACCAATTGCTCTAAAAGTGGTCATTATAGAAGTCCTAGATAGAGTGAGGGAAATGTGAACAAAACTCAAATAACAGAGTTTAATGGTTGCAAAGAGATTGGAGAAACCTGATTATATGACCCTCAACTACCCTTCAGGTCTGGAACTGAACTCACCCTCATTGCCCAGCTCTTAACCAAGCAGTTGATAGGTGTATAGAGGAACAACAACACTAGTATGGCATACTCACCGTGGAAAAGTCCACCA
>NW_006408557.1:4052541-4076542 GCF_000296735.1 Chrysochloris asiatica
TAGCTACCTAGTAGACATAGCAAACTGTCCCTCATCTGATTATTCAGTAATGCTTGTTAGTAATCTCATTCATGAGCCCTGGATATCCACAGACAAATGTAAAAACCTTCCCTAAAACCCGAGAATATAAATTCCAAAAAGGCAAGTCCCCCCCATTCCAAAAAAAAAGCTAAAGAGGATAGAAAGAAACACTGTCAACTGATGATATATGGAGGGGATAATAATCAATGTAATGAAACAAGCTATATGAATGGTTGAATGTGAAGCTGATGATGTGCCCTGAAAACTTTCACTCAATCTAAAATAAAAACATTTAATTAAAAAAAAAAAAATCAAAAGGACAACACTTAACCTATGGACAACGTTCAGAAAGGTTTGAAGGAAGGTAGAATGGAGGTAAGAACCACAGGGAGGAAGTGGGATGACTGTTGTTACACGGAAGGGATTGTAATCATTGAGATGAAACAAAGTGTATGATTTGTTATATGTAAAACAGATGATCTTGTCTGTAAACTTTCACTCAATTTACAACAAAAAGTTAAAAATAAAACACTTACCTCAAAGAATCATAGAGAAACATTATCATAGGAAAAAATCAATAAAGTAAATGCATGAGTTAAAAAAAATGACACCTCTATTATGAACTTTGAGTATGCATGACTGAATATTTTTATGTCATCTTTGATTGTTGTTGTTGTTGTTAAGTGCCATTGAGTCAGTTCCAACCCATAGCAACCCTGTGTAGGGTTTCCAAGGATCAGTAGAAATCAGTGAGTTCAATTCCAGACCTGAAGGGTAGTTGAGGGCCATAGTCTCAGGTTTCTCCAATCTCTTTGTTTCCTGTTTCCAAGGATCTGTGGAAATCAGTGAGTTCGGTTCCAGACCTGAAGGGTAGTTGAGTACCATAGACTGAGGTTTCTCCAATCTCTTTGTGACGAGTAAACCCTGTCATTTTTATAATTTTGAGTTTTGTTCACATTTTCCTCACTCTATCTAGGACTTTCTAAAATGACCACTTGTGAGCTTGAACTGCTGACCTTGCAGTTCAAATGGCTTTGCAGTCTGGCGCATTAGCCCACAGTGCCACACCAGGACTATAGTATTGAATTTTGAGGTCTGTGATGGAGAAATAGCCAATGAGGGATTATCCATGTCTTTTATGAATCTGACTGTGATCATCTGGCCATGATATTCCTGCAAGTTGTAGAGGAACCAGTGGCAAATTAAAATATTTAGGCATCTTAGAAGTCTTCTACTCCAAACATGGTCCTAGGATAGGGCCATCTTCCTGCCCAACTGCTTGATGGTTTCCTTACCCCAGTTCCTTCAATGGAGTAGCTCATAGCAAATTAACCTCTAAAAGTGAGCAGATTTTCCCATAAATTAAGCTAAAATAAGCCCACCAAACTTTTTCCAGTATTTGTTCTAGTTTTATTCTCTGAGATTAAACAGAAATAAAACTATCTCTCTAGCACTTTTCAAATATTTTACAATAGTTTTTAGTCTTCCACTTAAACTTCTATGATATATACAGGGACACCTACTAAACCTTTAGTAGTTCAAATTGTGTTGAGGTCTTTTAAGTAACCAAGTTATGGATCTGTGCTCTACTCAGAGGTATAATTCTACACAGCTGGGAAAAGCTGAGATGCTAAGCTTTAGGTAGAACTATAACCCCCTGGATGTTAGGAGTGGAAGTTGTTGTTGTTGTTATGTGCTGTGGAGTCGGTTCCGACTCATAGCGACCCTGTACAGGGTTTCCAAGGCTGTAAATCTTTACAGGAGCAGAACGCCTCATCTTTCTCCCGTGGAGCAGCTGGTAATTTCGAACTGCTAACCTTGCGGTTTGCAGCCCGATTCGTAACCACTACGCTACCAGAGAAGTTACCATACTATAACAATAATCAGGAAGCATTGTGATGTGTTGCTATTTCTGTTGCCACTCTTTTTTTGGTTGTGTTTAAAAATGTAAAATGATTAATCACTACAGAGATGTAAATCAATGTAATAATTAATTTTTTTTAAATCATTAAATTTGCTATGAAGTCCAGCTAGGCTTGGAGGTCTATAATGACAATATGAAATCCAAAGAACTACAAGTGGGAGACCAGAAATTATAAAATATGAGAATTAACTGAGGATGTTGGTACTCACCTCAGCCAAGGAAAGAATTGTTGGTGTTGAAGATAAAATACAAAACCAAATCTATAAGAGTTGTCTGCACTTAGCAACTCTTGTCTTGCCAATCCAAGACTCAAAGCATTCTATAGTTTCCACAATATTCATGCCAAAGGCCATAAAAATGTCATCCATCCAATGTGGCTTAGCAGTGCAGATGGAAATTCAGAAACTCTTCATGCTAGGTCTAGCATTTTTATGGGTACAATCCCAGTACTTCTGAATGATGCTCTTTTGTCAATAGCTTCTTCCCATGGACTTGCTACCATGGTCAAGATGGCATACAAAGTTTCTACTTTGGCACACTGTCTTAGTTACCTAGTGATTCTGTGACAAACTGTACCACAATTGAGTGTCTTCAAGGAGCCCTTATGAAGCAGTGGTTAAACACCTTCTGTTCCACCCCATTAGTCATTCAGTGGGATAAAGATGTAGCAGTGTGTTCCCATAAAGAAAACTGTCCACTGCTTCCCCACCTCCACCCCTCAAAAAAATCACTGCCATGTGTCAATTCTAACTCATAGGGTTTCTGAGGCTACAAATGTTTACAGGAGCAGAAAGCCTCATCTTTCTCCTACAAAGCTGCTGGTGGATTTGAACTGCTGACCAAGGTCAGTGCTTACGCTACAGTTCCACGAGAACTTTAAATATGCCTTTAAATAACAGAAATTAATTTTCTCTTAGTTCAGGAGGCTAGATCTCTGAATCCAGTGTAATTCTAGCTGTGGGCAGAGGAAGGTTTCCTCCTGCATATTTTTTGCTTTTAGCTGTTGTTGTTAAGTGCCATTGAGTCTGTTCCGACTCATAGAAACCCTGTATAGAGTTTCCAAGGAGTGACTGGTGGGTTCGAACCACCCACCTGGTGGTTAGCAGTACAGTGCTTATCCTACAGTGCCACATGCCAACACTGTAGCATTTCTGGGCTTTTGGAGCCATCTGTCTCCAAGTCTCTCTTCCTACTATGTGTGTCTTTGTGTCTGTTTTTTTTTTTTTTTTTAATAACTCAGAAATGATTCCATTTAGGACCCACCCTACTCTAATATGACCTCATTAACATAACATAACAAAAACTTTATTTCCAAACCTTGTTAGGGACAGAGTCGAAACCTAATGGCCAGCTTAACCATGCCCCAACATCTGGCACTTGCATCAACAACTCCAGGAAACAGAATTCAGCACATCTTCTGAGAAATACAGCAGTGCTGGAACACTAAGAAAAAAGTGCAGATGAAGAAGATGTGTTACCTAGACCCTGCCACCAATCAGAATTAAACATGAAGGACACAAGCACAAAAGTCCTATAAAGGAAGGGAGAGAACAGGAAATTGGCGCCGTCTCTCACTTTCAACCCTTTCCTAGTATCAGTCAGGCTCAGTGGATTGTCTTTTCTCTAATGGATGGGGGGAATTAACTCCGTCAAATATTTGGGAAGGTCGCAGCATCTAATGATCTTATAAAATAACTGGATTAAATAACATAATGGATACATACTAGTTTACTGCCCCATGCCAATGCCCAGTTACCAAATATAGATTATTATTTCTTAAAATCTACCTAAAACCTATCGTCTTTGGGATAATTGCTCTCAAGATTTTTACTTAGACAAAGAGAATATCCCATCTCTGGTATCTGGCCTTGCTTTCATCCCTTGACTTTCACAGTGGTTATGGCAGAGTGTGAAAAAACAAGCCTCTAAGAGGCAGAGCACTTGGAAGAGGAGTCTAGGTTTACCTCATCTCCACTGTGTTCCGGGCTTCATAAATAAATTAAGATCTATTACAAAAAATGAAAAATTTTAGGATGCTAATGGGTAACAGAGGAGACCATCATGGTTGGTGGCCTAATGGCAGCTGATTATTATTCTTGTTGATGAGTGTCATCGAGTCAGTTCTGACTCACTGTGACCCAGTGTAGGGTTTCCAAGAAGCAGCTGGTGGGTTTGAACCATCAACCTTGAAGTTCAAACTGACCTTGAGGTCCAGTACCTATGCCACAGAGCTACCACAGGTCAATTCAATAATAAATAACGTTGAAGTCAAACTTCTATAGCTAAGAAGTTAAAGACAGGCTGTGTATATATTGGCGAAAACACTCACTGTTTAGACCAAGTGATGAATAGGGCTTTCCAAGCAATGTGTAACTTGTTGCTTCTTGGATTTCAACAGAGTCAGCGCAGCCTTAGGGAAACTCCTGTCTCCACAGGTTATATGCCTGTGCTCTCAGGTACTATTTTACTGAGTGTCAGCTTTTCTTTATGTGGCACTGTAGGATAAGCACTCAACCTCAAGGTCGGTTTGAACCACAACATCAGCTGTTCAAACTCACCAGCTGCTCCTCGGAAACCCTATACAAGTTTGCTATGACTCAGAACCAACTCGATGGCACTTAATAGTAACAACATATCATACACAAACTCACACACAGACACAGATTTTACTTTAAGAGTGGGCTGGGTTTTACAGATCCTTCCTCTGTGATATTCAAAAGTGATGTCACAATAATGCCTTATCTGGGATAACACCAGAGATATCACAGAGATAACAAAAGTGAGATTCAGAGGTACCATTAATCAGACTGATTTTCACATTTATTTTTGATTTAAAGTTTACCAAAAATAATAGCCAAGCAGTCTTCACTCAGAGAGCTCTGAGATTGTCAACACAGTTTGCCAAATGTTTGTCCTCTTCTGCACTTAGGAGGCACTCTTGTTTGGGTTGTGTATGTGCAGTGTAGGAGTTGCGTGTTGTAGATTGTTTGAACTGAGAAACCATTTCCGTTCTAGAACATTTCTCTCTGTTGATGCAGAAGTGATGACGGCACTTGAGACAACTAATACATAGATTACGCAAATTAGGTGCAACCAAATCACTGAGCTTACCAAGTTTACTTCTCACTCCAAGTTTATAAGCAATAGAAGACACAATAATTAGCAAGCAAATTACATAGCTTATGTGAATTTTTTCCAGTGAGTCTTGCCCCCAAAATCCACATATTTCTGGTTTAGTTACAGTAAGAAACTGACACAAAATAATTATATCCTACTAAATATATCTCATGGACTCATGGTATGGCTCTGTCAGATCACCACTAGACTGAAAACCACAAGGTCAGCAGTTCAAATCCACCAGCTCCTACTCAGAAGCCCTATACAGGGTCACAATGACTTGGATCTGACTTGATGACACCAACAAAAAACAAAAAAATATATCTCATAGACTAGAATTTTCCCTTATCTTTCTGCTAGTAAATGCCATTGTGTGTTTTCCAAGAAGTCTGATTGCAAATGAGTTTACAAGGAAATGTACTTAGCTTGTTTCTTTCTCAAGTGTCCCAGTAAAGGGAGAAAATTGGTGGCAGGCCTGAAGCTAACCTTTTTCTTTCTAGCACTTATAGACTTTGAAAAATGCTCTATCCCCATTGTCATCTTGACTTCACAAAAAACCCTCTGAAATAGGGCAAGATTAATCTCCCCTGATGAGAGCTGGGGAAATTCAAACTCAGGAAACTTACATGAGTTATTCAGGACTGTAAAAAACAAGTTGGGTGAAGCAAGTTGAAAAATTCTGCATTTGCTTCCTAATATGTTGCCGGATTTTCCCTCATGGATCATGTTTCTTCATCGAGAACATTATATGAGTCCCTTTAGAACTTATACATAGACATAAAGAAAGATAAAATTTCAGAAGCTCTATTTTAAACAATGGCAATTGGATAACCTACTACATGCTATTGTAACCGCTGAGAACAATAAATCTTAGCACTCTGAGCTGTGTGGGTAACGGAGGTGCTGACTGATGGCTCTCTAGTCACTATACCCAGGGATAAGGGAGCAGTCTTCCCAGTTGTAATAATAATTATCTATTTCCTTTTGCACACATAAATGTTTCATCATTTAGTATGTGTAACATTGTTGTTGTTGTTGTTAAGTGCTGTCAAGTCAGTTCCTACTTATAGCTACTCTGTATAGGGTTTCTGAGGAGCGACTGATGAGTTTGAACAGTCAACATTTCGGTTAAAACAGACTTTGGGTCCAGTGCTTATCCTACAGCACCACCAGGACACAGGTAACAAGCTCTTGCTATATTTATCTCTAAGTCTCTGGTGCCTAACATAATGCACTGCACACAATACGTTATGCTTATATGTCTGTGTTCTTCGATTTTATTGGATTAGGGCCCACCCTACCTCAGTATGACCTCATGGTAGCTTTGTTGTTGTTCAGTGCCCTTGATTTGGTTCTGACTCATAGTGACTCTGACATCATATATGGAGTCCTGGCGTGGTGCTGTGCTTTAATGCTCTGGACTGCAAAGTCAATTTGAACTGCGAGGTTCATGGTTCAAGCTTACCAACTGCTCCATAGAAACCCTATACCGGGTCACTATGGGTTGGAACTGACTCAGTGGCACTTAACAACAATGGCAAGATATATATTTGGAAACTCATAATAAAACTTTGAAACAGATCAGGCAGAATTTTTTTTTTTTTTCTATCATCCTGGTGAGACACTTTTATTTCACTACCTAGAAAATCTTCCAAATGAGCTCTGGTAGCATAGTCGTTATAAGTCAGGCTGCTAACCTCAAGCAGTTTGAGACTACCAGCCATTCTGTGGGAGAAAGATGGGGCTTTCTGCCCCCATAAAGATATGAAGTCTCAGAAACCCTATACAAGTCACTATGAGTTGGAACTGACTCTGTGGCATACCACCATCACCAAGATCCTCCAGGAGAGATATGTACAAAGCCATCATCTTCAACCACCTTCCATATTAATTCAGAGGATGGCAGTAAACTTCATTTTAACACAAGGTGTGACTAAGTGCTGAATCACTTCTGTATCTCTTCAACACAGCATGTCTCTTTCTACCAGAAAGATACATTTTTTGTTGTTAGGTGCTGTTGAGTTGGTTCCAACTCATGGTGACCCCGTACACAACAAAAGGAAACACTGCCCTCTTATGTACCATCATCAGAATTGTTGTTATCTCTGAGCTTAGTTGTTGCCACTGTGTCCTCGGGAAGTCTTCCTCTATTTCATTGACCCTCCACTTTACCACACATGATGTCCTTCTCTGGGAACTGATCCCTCCTGACAACATGTCCCAAATACAAGATACAAAGTCTGGCCATCCTCCCTTCTAAGGAGCATTCTGGCTGCACTTCTTCCAACAGAGATTTGTTTGTTTGGTAGGCCACTGTACTTTCAATATTCTTCACCAACACCATAACTCAATGCATTGATCCTTCTACAGTCTTCCTTGTTAATTGTACAACTATTGTATGCATATAAGGCAATTAAAAATGCCATGGCTTGGGTTATGCACACTTATTTTAGCTCTCAAAATTTCAGCTTTTCTCTTTAAAAAGGTCTTGTGCAGCATATTTGCCAAATGCATCTATGTCATTTGATTTCTTCACTGCTCCTTCAATGAATGTTCATCCAAGAAAGAAAGACATATTTAAAACACATGGGAGACTAAGCAAGACAGATATGGATGGTGATCTTAGAGCTCTGAGCTTCAGAGGATAGGATAAGGAGGCGGATTGCATGCAGCTGATGGGATGAGGAGCAATGAGAGAGAAGGAAATAGGTGGGCTGTCAACTGGCATGGAGCAGCCAGGACATCTTGAGCTCGTGGCACTGTGGGTTAATGTGCCAGATTGCAAAGCCGTTTGAACTGCAAGATGGCTGTTCAAGCTCAACAGCTGCTCCTCGGAAACCTTATACAGGGTGGCTATGGGTGGGAACCGACTCAACGGCAATTAACATCAACAACAATTAATATATTGGAGTCCTGCCTGGTGTGGCACTGTGGGTTAATGCGCTGAACTGCAAAGCCATTTGAACCACAAGGACAGAAGTTGAGGCTCACCAGTTGCTCCTTGGAAACCCTATACAGGGTGGCTATGGGTTGGAACTGACTCAACGGCACTTAACAACAACAACATTAATACATAGACCATCAAGCACAAGACATGAAAGGAACTTGGCAAAGAGGGAGGTGGAGTTCTTCCTTGTTTCATGTCCTCTTGTCCAGCCCCTACTCTCACCATACAGTAGTCGGTGGCACTCCTCCTGTGCAGCCTTGGCTCTGTCTGGGGCTGGGCACCTCTGTTTTTTAAGGCACACGAACCTACCCTGGACAATGCTACACAAACAGCAAACAGAGAACAGCTTTTACACTTCCAGTCTCTGTCACATCCACCAGGAGACAGGTGGAGAGTGCTTGAGAACACACAATAAAATCATCAATTAAATATAAATATGATGACACTACAATATCTCAGAGAAAATAGACAATTTCAGCTTACATGATGAATCAAGACAGAGTACCTCAAACAAGTGACCAAAATGCAGAGTCAGAAAATATAATACCAGAAACAGTATCAGAACTATTTGACAAGGAATTTTAAAGAATTATAACTAGGTACCTTCAATGAATTGAGAGAAAGATCAAAGAAAGAAAAGAGAACATAGAAAAAAACAAAACAAAACTTTAGAAGAATTCAGGAAAACCTTACAAGAACAAACTGACTAGAGAAATGAAAAATTGGAAACTACACAAAACAGCAATTAAAAAGCCAAAAGATTAATACTAAGAATTCAGGAATACATGGAAGATTGAATTACTATGTTTGAAGACAAATCTCTCAACATTTATCTACTAGAGAAACCATACTTATTCAAACTGTATGCTGACCAAATAATCCGAGAATCTGGTTTATATGAAGAAGAATGTGACCATCAGGATTGGAGGAAGACTCATTAACAACCATGATATGCAGATGATATAACCTTGGGTGCTGGAAGTGAAAAGAACTTAAAATACCTACTGATGAAGATCAAAGACCACAGGCTTCAAACAACTTAGTGCATTAGGGAAATTTGTTACACAAGACCTCTTTAAAGTGATCAAGAGCAAAGATATCAGTTTCAGGACTAAGGTGCACCTGACTCAAGGCATGGTATTATCAATAGCTTTATATGCATATAAAAGTTAGACAATAAATAAGGAAGACTGTAAAAGAATTAATGCATTTAAATTATGGTGTTGGAGAAAATGTTAAAAGTTATCATGGACTGACAGATTAACAAACAAATCTGTGTAGGGAGAGATACCGACAGAATGCTCTTTAGAAGCAGTGATTGTTGTTGCTAAGTGCTGTCGGGTTGAATCCAACCCATAGTGACCCTGTATAGGGTTTCCAAGGAGCAGCTGGTGAACTTGAACCACCGACCTTGCAGTTCAAACGACTTTGCAGTCTGACGCATTAGACCACAACACCACACCAGAAGCAGTGATGGTGAGACTTTTATCTCAGACTTGAAACATGTTGTCAGGAGGGATCATTCCCTAGAGAAGGATATCATGCTTGGTAAAGTAGAGAATCAGAGAAAAATAAGAAGCCCCCCAAGGAGATGGACTGGCACAGTGGTAGCAGCAATGAGCTCAAGCAGAACAAGAATGGCATAGGACCAAGCAGTGTTTTATTCAGTGGAATATAGAGTTGCTCTGAGTCAGAACTGACTCAATGGCACCTAACAACAACTACAACAGAGGAACAATCCAAAAAAAAATACTTTTAAAAATCCAAGGAAAACCTAAGATTTATGGGGGACACTCTCAAGAGATTGGAATTCCAGAACAGTAAGAGGCGAACAAAAAATGCTTACAGAAAATTATCCAAGAACTGTTGAAAGAAAACTTCCCTAGCATTATTAAAGAAGAGAAGAAAACCATGCAAGAAGTTAAATAAACTCCAAAAGGATAGCTACCCAAAGACAATCACCAAAGTATATTTTAGTAAAACTTTTCAAAACTAAAGACAAGGAGCTGCTCTCAGGAAAAACGAAAAGATACCTAACACTTAGAACCATTAAGACTAAGTCTGATTTCTCAGCAGAAACTATGCAGGCAAGAAGACAATGGAGTAACACATATAAAAGTCTGAAAGAAACAAATTGCCAACCAAGAATCATATGCCTAGCAAAATTGTCCAGTGATGGTGAAATTAGGACATTTCCAAATAAACAGAAGTTAAAAGAATTTGCTAAACCCTGACCAACCTTACAAAAATTACTGAAGAGTGTTCTTTGAATAAAGAACCAACAATAGCAGGTAACAACCTGATACTACCATACATGTCAACATTACCCTGAATTCAACCCAGATATAGAAATATTCAAAACAAAACAAGCCTATAAGATTGAAAACAGGAAACCAGAGATACCAGTTTGCAACCAAGAAAACTGTAAAGAAAAAAATGTAGTTAAAGAACTTCCAAATGAAAAGTTGATTTAAATCAAAGAGATTTCAAGAAAATTAATAAATAAGTAAAACTAACTGTAACACTAAAACTAGCCCAATCCCTATCCCTAGAAAACACTAACCCTAGTGCTAATCATAACCCTAACAAATAACATACTAATAATAATGATATAAAAATAAAAGACCTGTTGATGTGATTTAAACAGCCACTTGAAAGCTTTTAAGACTGCAGACACTATGAATCGAACAGAGGTACTAAACATGTTATTGGATAGAGTCCTGGTGTAATGTTGTAGGATAAGCACTGGACTACTAACTCCAAGGTTTGCAGTTCATACCCACCAGTTTATTCCTTGGAAACCCTATATAGAGTCATTATGCGTCGGATCCGACTCAAAGGCAATTAACAACAACAGTAACAACAAATATGTTATAGGACCAATTAGCTGGATATCCCATGAAACCATAACCTAAATTTCCAAACTAAGAAAACAAATCATATGAGGTTTATTTGTTATTGTCATTGTTGTAAATACGAGGGTGAATAAAAAATTATCTGTATTCTGGTTATATTAAAACGCCTGTCAACATCCATGGCTGATGACAACATTGAGTGTGAACATAAAATGATTCTGTCAAATAGAAGTGACAGTGGATTGTGTGACAATCCAGACATGGCTCTGCCTATGAAATAATCCATGACAGACTTGGGTTTTGAAAGGTTGAATGATAGATATGGCTACCGAAACAACTCACAGAAGAGCATAAACAAAAGCATTTAGACATCTGCAAACAAAATTTGGACTAACACATGAAGGAAGGTAAAAGTTTCTAAGAAAAAAATGTTACTGGTGAGGAGACATGGATTCATCACTAGGAGCCTGAGAATAAGCAGTAGATTATGGAATGAAAACATCCTCAATTGCCAACAAAGAAAAAGTTCAAAAGCATCAGCTGGAAAATTGATGCTTACAGTTTTATGGGATTCTCAAGGGCCAGTATTTGAACACTATCAGAAAAATGATTCAACAATCAACTGTGCTAATTACAGTGAGATGCTCACTGAGGAGCTGAAGCCTAAATTTTGGATTAAACCCAGAGGACTGCTATCCAAGGGTATTGAGATCTTGCATGACAATGCATGTTCACACACCTCTGCCCACAATGTTAACACTGCAAAAACTTCATTTTGATATGTTAAAGCATCCTCCCTATAGTCCTGATCTTGCTCCATTGGACTTTCAACCTGTTTGGTCCCCTGAAATCAGCCCTTGAAGGAAAAAGATTCATCTCTGATGAAGTGACAACAGTGGTGTATTTGTGGCTTGCAGCTCAGCCTAAAACATTTTTCAATAAGGGAATACAAAAGCTGGTTGACAGATGGTCAAAGGGTATTGAAAAGCAAGGAGATTATGTTGAGAAATGAGATATTTGTATTTTCTAAAAGCTGATTAAAATAAATTCTACAGCCACAGTGCGGATAATTTTTGACTCACTCTCACATATCTATCATATATATTTTACCAATTCAACTTTTCACAAGTGTACAACTTATTCACAACAATTATAATAATTGGTTGTACAACCCTACCCAAAATCAACCCAATATTTCTATCACCCTTAACCTCTTTCCCCCCTCCTTCTGCCCCTGGTAACGATGAATAAACTTTAGCCTCTATACATTTATCTTTTTATGTGTGTTAGGTCATAGAATATTTGTTCATTTGTGATTGACTTATTTCACTAGGCTTAATGTCTTCAAGTTCCATCCATATTGTAGCATCTACCAAGATCCGTTTTGGAAGATGTGCAGCCAGCATGCTTCTTGGAGGCCAAGATGCCCAAACTTCATCTCTCATACTTCGGACATATTGTCAGTGGGGACCAATTGCTGGAGAAAGATATCATGGTAAGGTGGAGGGTCAGAGAAAAAGAAGAAGCCCACCAGCAAGATGGATCAGCAAAGTGGCAGCATCAATGGGCTCAAGCGTAGCAACAATTGTGAGGTTAGCCCAGGACCGGGTAGTGTTTCGTTTTGTTGTGAATAGGGTTGCTATGAGTTGGTACCAACTCGCTGGCACTTAAAAACAAAATTAAGAGTCAAACCTTACGTTGGGTTTTTAACATGATTCATTTAATTCAAAATCTACACATGAGGATAATTATAGTTTCCATTTTGCAGTAGAGAAAATGAGACTTTGAGGGCTAAATAATCTGTCTGAAGGCGCACATGTAGTTTATGGCAGAGTCAGTATTTCAGTCCATGTCTTTCTAAATTCAAAACAATCCCGTCTTTAGCACTGTTTCTCTCTCTCTCTTTTTTCCTTAGCTCTTCTTCCCTCCCCAATTTTAGGCATCCATAACTTCTGGGCACCTAAGACCAGATGTACATGTGTGCCCAAGGTTAACGCCATTCCCTTACCTTACCCCCAAATCTGACCACTTTCAAGATCCTGTTATCTGCTTGCCAAAAATAATTAGATAAGCTAAAATGTGATAATCTACTTAACCCCCTTCTGTTAAAGTAATTTAACACAAGCACACCCTTCCACTGATGCCGGCTCCAGGTTTGCACAGAAGATACTTTGAGCATATGAGAAGCTGCTAGTACACCTAAAATGAAGCTAGTATTGATCATTGGGTTCAAATTTTAGCAGAGACCAAATGAGATATACCTACTGAGGAGTCCTGAAAAATCACAGTATTCTTCCCAAGAGTTGATGTCAGAGGGGTCTGTTGTACCATTGGCTAGCTCTAAATTGCAGGAAACACTTCTAAATGAAAAAGTATGGCAAGAGATTTTCTCCTAATTTTACAAACACAAATTCCTTCTCTTTGGAAATGGAATCTGCTGGTGGTATAAAGAAAATGGATTCTGGAATTATACAGGACTGGTTGATAATTTCAGTTTAGCCATATATTTGTTGTGACCTTAGGCAAGCAAGTGATTTCACCTCACTATGTGCTTCAGTTTTCTCACAACTCAGGTATAATATCTTAAATTAGCTTCCTCAGAAGTAGATCCAGACACGAGGATTTGTATTAAGGAAGTGCTCCCCAGCAGAGGACACTGGAAATGGAGTGAGGAAAGCAGCAGAGAAACCTGGAGGAAGCTGAGTAGGAGTGTAATCTCAGATGGCAAAGGGTAGCTTCAGGTTAATCGCAAAGGGATTGTAAACGATGCCTTAGCATTAGTCTTACCCACAGGAGCTGGACTTTCATATTTCTGCATGTACTAGTATTTGGCTAAGGACTAAAGGAGAAGGATCATAAATTCAGAGACACTTTTACTTCTGCAAAGCAAGTTCTAGAAAGCCCAACAGCAATCATGTTAAAAAAAACAAAACAAAACAAAACACAGTCATTGCACCATTGCTCTCGGAAGTAAGAGTACACCCAAGCTTGGGCATACAAAATTGTTTTTAAATAGGCAAAAACTACACAAGTTGATTTGAGTGGAACACCAACATTGTCCACCACAAACAAAATATCTCTCTTGCAGGACTGTTACTAGCATTAGAACATATGTGTGGCATCCAGTCATTAATACACATTACACATACCCACTGCTATTGAGTCAGTTATGACTCATAGCGACCCTACAGGCCAGACTAGAACTGCTCCATAGAGTTTCTGAGACTGAAATCCTTATGGCAGCAGGCAGCCTCATCTTTCTTCCAAGGAGCAGTTGGTGGGTTCGAACTGCTCACCTTACAGTTTACGGCCTAATATTTAACCTAATGCACCACTAGGGCTCCAACACATTAGTATTATTAGTGTTGCTGTTTTCTGCCCATCAAAAATTTCCCAAAGACTATCTCTAAGTTCACAGCTTGAGGTCTTGTTGACACTACTTGGTGATGCTCATGTGCTAACATTGCCAGTTTGGTGCCTAAATGCTTATTTCGCATCGTTTGACTTCTATTGTTGTTATGTGCTGTGGAGTCGATTCCGACTCATAGCAAGCCTGTACAGGGTTTCCAAGGCTGTAAATCTTTATGGGAGCAGAAAGCCTCATTTTCCACCCCCTGGAACCACTGATAGTTTCAAACTGCTGACCCTGAGATTAGCAGCCCGATTCATAACTACTACACTACCAGAGCTCCTTTGACTTCTATTGTTGGCACCATATTGCTCAGTTTCACATGCACTAATTTTTGGTATTTCTTCTACTCGGGTCAGAAAAGGCAGACTTACTGCCAGATGTGATGTTTTTGAGGGAGGTAAGTCCTGGTGTGTTGTTTTGATGTGATGTTTTTGAGGGACGAGAGTTAGACAATGAATAAGGAAAACCATAGAAAAATTGATGCATTTGAGTTATGGTGTTGGAGGAGAATATTGAAAGTACCATGGATTGCCAAAAGAACCAACAGATCTGTATTGGAAGTACAGCCAAAGTGCTCCTTGGAAGTCAGGATGGTCAAACTTCATCTCTCATACTTTGGACATATTATCAGGAGTGACCAGTCACTGGAGAAGGACATGATGTTTGGTAAAGTGGAGGGTCGGAGAAAAAGAGAAAGACCCCCAATGAGATGGATTGGCACAGTGGCAGCAGTGATGGGCTCAGCAGTAGCGATTGTGAGGTTGGCCCAGGACCAGGCAGTGTTTCATTCTGTTGTGCATAGGGTCGCTAACTCAATGGCATGTCTGTCAGTTTGTTGTACTGTGGTGGCTTGTGAGTTGCTGTGATTCTGAAAGCTATGCCACCGGTATTTTAAATACCAGCAGGATCAACCATGGTGGACAGGTTTCAGATGAGCTTCCAGACGAAGACAGACTAGGAAGTAAGAGTGACGAACTACTTCCAAATATTTAGTCACTGAAAACCTTATGAATAGCAGAGAAACAGCATCGATGGACTCAAGTGTGGCAAAAGTAGTGAGGTTGGCCCAGGATCGGGCAGTATTTCGTTCTGCTGTGCATAAGATCACTATGGGTCGGTACCAACTCGATGGCACCTAACAACAACAATGGCATATAACAACAACAACAAAATACTGGTGTGGCACTGTAGGATAAGCACTTGACCTTAAGGTCAGTTTGAACCACATGGTTGTTGGTTCAAACTCACCAGCTGCTCCTCAGAAAGCCTATACAATGGTGCTATGAGTCAGAACCTATACAATGACATGTAACAATTAATTCCTGAGTTGTAACTGGCCAATGTTCCTGACTGCTAAGGGAAGGTTAAGGGTTTAAGTCTACTGAGAGGATTTCAGAAGAAAGGCCTGGTGATCTACTTCTAAAAATTCAATCACTTAAAACCCTCTGAGGCACAATTCTGCTCTGACACTTGAATTGTAATGGAATGGGGTCATTGATGGTTCCATGGTAGATTTCTCACTTTCCATGGGTTTGATTCTACTGATGTTCATATGTTGCAACACAAACATTAAAACATCACACCAGGACTGACCTCCCTCAAAAACATTCTACTGATGTTTGTATGTTGCTATGATGTTAAAAAAGTTTCTGTAGAGCTTCCAAACTAAAACTGACTAGGAAGGAAAGTCTAGTAATATACAAGCCTGTGACAACTTTATAAACACCAATCATAGGGATGGCAGAGGGTCAGATAATTTGTCCCATTGTACGTGCATGTGAGTCAAGGGCAGATTCAATGGTAGATAATAAGGAGGCAGATGGCCAGGTGGGAGCACTGCTTTCTCTCTAAACAATGATGTTATTGGAGCCCCAGCAAGATTTTCCAGCCCCCAAACCTCTCCATTCGTTCAATAAACCCATGGCCTTTATGTTGTTATTGTTAAGTGTTGTGGAATCAGTTACAACTCACAGAAGCTTGCATAGGGTTCCAAGTCTTTGAATATTTTTTTTCTCTTTAAACTTTTTATTGTGAAGTCAGTGAAGGTTTACAGACAAAATAATCAGTTTTATATTCAACAAATCATATATTTTGTTTCATCTCATTTTGATTGCACTCCCCTCCTTGTAACAGTTATCCCACTTCCTCCCTGTTGTTCCTGTTTCCATTCCACCACCTTCCCATTCCTTCTCAACTTTGTCCCTAGGTAAATGTTGCCTTTTTGATTTTGAGTGACCATTCCATGGTTGCCATGCCATACTAGTGTTGTTGTCCCCCATAGATACCTATCTATTGCTTGGCTTAAAGTTAAAATTCCAGACCTGAAGATGGTCAAAGTCCATAATCTTGGGGAACCTCTTTCTGACTAGTAAGCTGGTCTTTTTCTTGTTTTTGTTTTTTTTGCAAACAATTTTCAGTTTTGTTCTACATTATCTACTACTCTATCTTGGACCTTGTAATGTGATTCCTTTCAGAGTAGTTATTAGTAGAAGCTGGGTACCATCTAGTTCTTCTGGTCTCAGAATCATGGAAACTGATGTTCACATGTTCCATTACTACACTGGACTAATCAACTCCAAGCATCTTCAATTCTCATCACTTTTCTTTCTTCTGCACACAGAGAGAGTAATAGCTATACCTTAGATGGCTGTTCATGAGCTTTTCAAGTCCCAGAGGCTACTCACCAAAGTAAGATGTAGAGCATTGTCTTTGTGGACTAATTATGGAAAAACTTTAAATCTTTTACGGGAACAGAAACTGTCATCGTTCTCCCACGGAGAGGCTGGTGTGCTCTAACTGCCAACCTTGTGGTTTGAAGGCCAGTATTTTTCATATGGAGCCACTGTGCTTCCCTTTATAAATTGTGCCTATTCATCCTATCCTAAAGGTAAAAGGTCCCTTGGAATGACCCACAACCCACAAAAGGGCTTCATTTCCTTTTTTGCCTGAGATCCTACTGCAAGAGGCCTTGTGAAGCCCCTTCTTCCCAAGGGAGCCTAGGACACCCAAGGAACAATGAGGCTAGGGCTTTATTTAATCTTCCTTAACAACCAACATTTTCCATGTGCCAGCCTGAGGAGCTCATCTAGGAGGGAGTCTCCCCTCTGTTACTAATCCTCTATGTTAAAAGATTGTGCTGTGTTCCAAAGCAAGGTCATATTAACCAACAAGCACAGCATGCAAGTGCTTAATTGTGTGTATTTACTAATCTGGAGTGCACAATTTCACATGGGTTTCAATGTGATAAACAGGTGAAATTGGGTACTACTGACTAGTAAATTAGCACAATTAAGCCAGTGTATACCTTGCTTATTGGGTATTCCATCCCTGCTCCAAAGTCACACATCAGCTCACAAAAACCACATCTTTTCACACTGTCAGACAGCCTCGTTAACCTCACACCTCCACATTCTCATTTTCTGGACTACTACCATCCCTGAAATGAATCTAGGAGGGGGCCCTTTTACAAGTGTGACAGCAAATATCCAATTCAATTTGCTTTCACCTAAGATTTCCCAGGAGTCATCAGGAATGAGATAATCAATGATGATGATAGGGCTTACTGGACCAAAGTGTTAAAAGGAGGGAGAATGTCTGCTTCAGTGCTCAACTAAGTCAGATGCTAATTCAGGCCAGTCTATAACATTTCTCAGCGGCTCAAAACCATATGTGCTGCAGTAATCATGCTGGGTAGGTGAAGGCCTTCAGTCCTCCTGACCTGAGAAAACAGAATTCATTTTTGCTGAACAACAAAAATGTAAGAGTATCTGGAGCAAAAGAGAGAGTAGACAGTTCAAATCAATGATGCTGAAGAGATTTAATTTAGGCCTACTAAACTTTCCTTGTGTCAACTACAAGACTAGCCAATGCCTTTGCTTCTGAGCCAATCAAACAAAAGTATTAAATCAATTTGTGCTGCCATCTTAACCCAGAGTGGCTGTCTCACTACTTGACTGATTGTTCTGAAAGACCCCATTATTCCTGGAAAAGAAAGTGGAGGTTGTCTGGAGTGGAGGACTTCTAATTGGGTTTGAATTGCTGATCTTGCACTTAGGAGTCCACGGCTTATGTCCTGAGCCACAGGAGTTATAAAATTATAAATATTTGCTCTTTTCAGCTTCTAAATGTAAAGGTAAATTGTCACACAACAGTAGAAAACTAATACTTCATCACATCCCCTTTTGGGCCCACAGTCTTTGTACAATGAGCACAGCCCAGGGGCACCTCCACCTCAGACAACCAATACAAGGAAAGCAAAAGCAAAAACAGTGTACAGAGTGGGGAGGAGGGCTGTAGGGACTCTGGAGGTTTCCTTGAAACTTCCCCCAGCTTTCTTTTCCAGGAATAATGTGAATCAGTCTTCACAATTCTGAGACCAGAAGAACTAGATGGTGCTCAGCTACCACTAACAACTACTCTGAAAGGGATAGTATAAGGTCCTAGGTAGAGTGGCAGAAAATGTAGCCCAAAACTCAAAATCATAGTTAAAAGAAAAGAAGAAGAAGGCCAGGCTTACAAGTTAGAAAGAAATAAGAGACTGTAGGAACCTAAGACGATTACTTTCAACCACCCTGCAGGTTTGGAAAGGAGCTCATCCTCATGGCCCAATGTTCAGTCAAGCAGGAGATGTGTATAAAGTGGGGCCAACAGCACTAATAAGATCTGATCATCATGGAATGGGCAATCACTCAAAATAAAAAGGGCATCATTTACCTGAGGACAAAGGTGTAAGGGGGTGGGAAGGTGGGTGGAATAAAAATAGGAACCACAGAGAGGAAGGATAACTTGTTGCATGGAGGGAATTGCATGAGATGAAACAAAGTGTAAATTTGTTTGAATGTAAAACTGATGATCTTGCCTGTAAAACTTCACCCAATTCACAATAAAAAGTTAAAAGAGAAAAAGAAAATGACCCACATTTGTAGCTTTCTCAGCCTACTTGCCTGTCTAATTCTAGAGACTTTATTATAAGCACTTCCTGTTTCTTTTAGTTCAAGCTACTGCAACTCCTTAAAATATACTTTAGCAGTTTCCATGCTCCCTGAGCCTTCATGCACATGCTCTGTCTCCTTCTTGCTCTGTTCCAGGTTTGCAAGAGGCTGCACAAGCACAACCCACGCTGGCTTCTCTGATGTGACAACCCGCAGATGATCATGAACCAGGCTATGGCCCACATTTATTTTGTTTACCTAATCATTACACGGAGGATATGAAAAAGGTGTTTATTCCTCATGGATTAATTATGGATAGTACTGAACAGTTTGCGCCAGAGATGATGAAGGAGATGGGAAGCCATCACATTGTAACCCTTGTGTGGTCAAATTCTTTGCTGACCTGCTTGATTACGTCAAGGCACTGAATGGAAATAATGATAAGTCCATTCCTATGGCTAGATTTTATCAGACTGAAATGCTGCTGTAATGACCAGTCTACAGGGGACATCATAGTAATTGGTGGAGATGACCTCTCAACTTTGACTGGAAAGAATATCTTGATTGTTGAAGATATAATTGGCATTTGCAAAACAATGCATAGCCTGCTTTATTGGTGAAGTAGTACAATCCAAAGACAGTCACCTTTGCAAGCTTGCTGGTAAAAAGGGCCTTCTCATAGTGTTGGCTATAGACAAGACTGTGTTGGCTTTGAAATTCTGGACAAGGTCTTGTAGGATATGCCCTTGACTATAATGAATACTTCAGTGACTTGAATCACGTTTGTGCCATTAGTGAAACTGGAAAAGTAAAACACAAAGCCAAGTTGAGTGCCGGAGTCTGGACACATCTGGAATCTCATTGACATCACCAGTAAAATCATCAACTGTTGTAGTTTTGTGACCGTCTGTTTTAGCAGCACTTCTTATATGCACTTTCTATGAATTTTATCTATTCGAAATGTCCATTGCAGTCTGGAACTCTCTTTATTCCACACCAGGAGCCTAGAGACTAGTGGTTGTGGTTTGACTTTGGAATGAAAAGTCTCTGAAACCAAGCCACTAATTAAAGAAAATAATGAAGTAGTATCTGTAAGAAACAATTAAAGAGAAGATATATTCATTTTTTTAGTTAGATTTTGACTTTTTATATATTCATATAAGACTTTTTATGTATTCATACAGGGAGTCCTGGTGTGGCACCGTGGATTCATGTGTCAGACTGCAAAGTCATTTGAATTGCAAGGTCTGTGGTTCAAGCTCACCAGCTGCTCATCGGAAACCCTATACAGGGTTACTATGGGCCGGAACCGACCGACTTCACAACAAGACCAGGAATGATTGATTCATTGTGTGTTAGTGAGAAGCAGTCTGTTTTCCTATCAGTAACAGCACTGAAGAAATTTTATTGTGTCATGGGTCTGGTGTCCTGCAATGGTGCCTGTAGTGTTTCAGTAGTATTAACTGAATTGATCCATTTGTTCAGATGATTTCTGGTGAACTTTTGTCAGCTGCTGCTATTAAATAGAAATAAATTTTTAAACATGCTTTGGTCTTTCTATGCAATATACTCAAAATTAAACAAAAGGCACACCCACAATTATATTTGAAATAGTGTTCTCTACTTGGATGGAGTTTCAGGGTGTTTTAGGGCAAGACACTGAAGATCTTTATAAATCCTTTTGTCTAGTTGAGAAGGTCTATTAGACAGTACCTTAATTTTTCAGAGAATGATACCCACTTTTTTTTATTTAATTGCTCTTAAGTCTCTCTTTTAGTCTTTGGTAAGTTTTTTGCCTATTGGAAATACTGGCAATGTTAAAAAGAATAATTAAAAAAAATATATTTTCCAACTCACGATGGGCTCAATTCTCCATATTTCCTTTCAATTCTACTTATAAATGGAGCAGTTTGTTTTATAACTCTCTCTTCTTATAGTTTATCATTGTTATTGTTGTTGTTAAGTGCTGTGGAATTGGTTCTGACACATAGCCACCCTGTCCATGGTTTCCAAGGAGCGGCTGGTAAATTTGAACCACCAACCTTGTGGTTCAAACCAACCTAGCAACCCAGTGCTCTATCCCACAGTGCCACCAAGACTCCATACTCAGCTAGAAAAGGCTAGTCACTACCTCCCACATTTTGCCTTAGCATCTTTTTAACAGGAATCACAAATCGGTATGTACATTGTTTTACAACTTACTCCAGGGAAAAGTTTTGTCATTTTCTTCTCAATTACAATTTTGCTCAGCCTTTTTCCAGCTTCTTGTTACCACAGTTACCCCAATGTCCAGTCCATCTCCACTGATAGTGTCCTTACTGCCCTCTGCTGGTCCCCAAACCAAGGCCACATGCCTTAGGTTTCTGTTTTATTTTGTGTTTTTACATCAGTACCTATCTGTTTTAGGAAGGGTTCTATAGAGAAGCAAAAACAGTGACACTCACATATGAAGACAGTAGCTTAGTGGTTACGAATTGGGCTGCGAACCTTAAGGTCAGCAGTTCGAAACTACCAGCTGTTCCAAAGGAGAAAGATGAGGCTTTCTGCTCCCATAAAGATTTACAGCCCCAGATACCCTGTACAGGGTCACTATGGGTAGGAATCAACTTGACAACACTTAACAACAACATAAAGAAAATGGCTCACACAGTTGTAAAACTGAGCAAGTGTCAAGTCCATGGGTCAGATATTAGCTTGGAATCTTCTGGTTCACGTAGCTGCAGGATTGGTGAACCAAAATTGAAGGTCAGTTGGCAGTCAGGCAGGTCAGATGGCAAGCTTCTGACAACCCCCAAGATTGGCAGGCAATAGAGCAGGCCACTGGCTCAAGTCCAAAGAACTGGAGTTCAGCTGATGAGTCTGATGCTGGTTACAGACTCAGCAGAAAAACAGCAAGCTCTGCCCAATTGTCCAACACAATGGAAGCAGGCCACACTCCTGGGGAAACTCCCTTTCAATTGACCAGCTATTCATAGTAGATCTCATCACAGAAGTTTTTACATTATAGTAGATCTTAATTGCCAAACCAATGAGAATCCTGACCCAGCCAAGTTGACACAAAGCCTTAAATCTCATGCCATTTGTAGGTACCAATTTCTGCATCAGTTAGATAGCATAAAGTTAATAGCAATTTACGGTTTTCACATTGCATGGGTTGGCAAGGTGATTCTTCTGGTCTCACTTGGTATCTCTCTTGCGGCTGCACTCAGTCAACAAGTTAGTGGGGCTGAACTCAACTTTCTCCATGTGTTCATTCATCCCATCCCAGGTATCTTCACAGCAGGGGCAGTATTCCCATTGTGCAAACCTCAATGTGCAAACACATGAGCAAGTCCCAGTGCCAATGTGGGATGGGAACATACAAGGCTATGAATACTGGGAGGTGTGGTTCATGGGGCCATAGCTGTAACATTTTTGCACAGATAAAATAAATATTCGGTCAGACCTCCTAACCCAGGTCCTGTCTTTTGAACTTTTTGTTTGCCTTTCCCACAGGCCAGTGTGTGTGCTGACAGTGGTGCTGTATAATGTCCCCAAACAGTCAGCATCTGGGTATGAACGCACACTGTTAGTGGAATTTGGTGGAAGGCAGGCCGTGCTCCCAGCTCTTGTTCTGGCCTGGAGTATCTATGTCAATTCTGTGTGCATACAGATATCCCTTCCCTGGCAGTGCACTTAATATTCTGTGCCCTGCAGGAGTGAAAGAAACCCCCATTGGAGTTTATCTCAGACGTTTATGAGGACAGCACTCCTTTACTTTCACTCTCAGAAAACCTCTCCAAGAGCACATGAGTCTTTTTTTGTGGAAGTCAGCTCTAAGATGGTCTCTAATGACCCCGCATCATGGGATCCCCGTCTCTACATAATCCTTTTCCCTTGAGTGTGGGCTGAACTCTTGTAGAAAATAGAATCTGGCAGCTATCATGGAATGTCACTTTTAAGATTAAGTTCCAGAAAAGACTGGATTTCATTTTGAGTGATGTCTCAATCTTGCACTTGGGTTTCTTATTCTGAGAGAGGCCAGCTGTCTTATCAAGTAAGCTTTGAAGCTGGATTTCTGAACTGACCAACAGTTGGGTGAAAGAGTTTGAAGCTGATCCTCCATCAGTCAGTCCTTAAGATGAATGCAGCCTGGATGATGCCTTGACTGAACTCTTGTAAGATAGTTTGAGCCAGGACCATCCAGCTAAGATATTCCTGGATTCCTGACCCACCGAAAAAAACAACAAGACCAGTTGTGTGTCAGAGCAGAACTGCTCCATAGGGTTTTCACTGACATTTTTCCCTTTTATTTTCTGGAAATAGATTGCCAGACCTTTCTTTTAAGGTACCACTGGGTGGATTTGAACTGTGAACCTTTTGTCCTGACCCGCCCAAACCCAATGCCATTGAATCAGTTCTGACTCATAGCCATCCTATACAGGATTTCCAAGGCTATAAATCTTTATGGGAACCACTGACCTCACAGTTAGCAGCCCAGTGATTATCCCACTCCAGTAGGGTTTCTTTTGTATATTTGTTGTTGTTGTGTACTTTCAAGTTGGTTCTGACTCATAGTGATGCTGTATAGGATTTCTGAGAGCAGCTGGTGAGGTTGAACTGACAACCTCATGGTTAGAAGTCTAGTCCTAAAGCACCACACCAAGACTCTTTTGTATGTTGTTGTAAAGTTCTATCAAGTTCTGACTCATAGTGACTCTGTATAGGGTTTTGGAGGTTGTAAAAGGAGCTCTGGTAATGTAGTGGTTACGAATATGGCTGCTAACCATAAGGTTGGCAGTTTGAAACTACCAG
>NW_006408557.1:4076892-4082114 GCF_000296735.1 Chrysochloris asiatica
CTTTCTACCCAAGTTTTGTATATTAGAAGACTATAAATAATGTGGACAGAGGGAAAATTGTGATAGATAAAATAAGTCCATAAATTATTTGAAGCTCTACCACCAAGAGGTTAGTCCATTTCTGTTCATTTGGAGCTGGGCTGGCATTGAGAATACACTAAAGTAAACTTAGAATCCCAGAGTCTAAACATCAAAGGGCCTTGTAGCTTCCACCATCACCCTGTTGAAGTGATGTCCACAAAAGGATACTGACCTATTGGAACAATAAAAATCATACCAAGGATCGCCAAGGTGTCCTGACCAGCCGCATCAATAGCCATACTGATCAAGAGGCCATCTTGGATTAGAGGAAAAGAGGATGACCCCCAGCGAGATGAATTGGCAAAGGGGCAGCATCAATGGGCTCAAGTGTGGCAACAATTGTGAGGTTGGCCCAGGACCAGGCAGTGTTTTGTTCTGTTGTACATAGGGTCACTATGAGTTAGTACCTAACAACAACAACAAACTGAATGCAATCTTTCATGGGCTCAGACAAAACTGGCAGAGGACCAATCCAGTGAACTCAAAGAACTGTAAGAAATGTTAAATTGCAGTTGCTTTAGGCCACTAAGTATGGAGGTAATTTCTTGCACAGAAATAGTTAATGGTATACTTTCACTACCACCAGAACAGTCTGACCCACCCAAGCAGGCAATGGTGGCATTTAGAACAATGCTGTGGCCCCAGAGACCCCCAAGGTCATCATCTTCCTAATCATTTCTTGTTCACTTGAGTCCTAGAAGTAGTTGACACGCATCACATATCTGTTGTTGTTGTTGTTAGGTGTGGTCGAGTCGGTTCTGACTTATAGCCACCTTATGTACAACAATACAAGATGCTGCCCGGTCCTCCACCCACCTCGTAAGCATTGTTAAGCTGGAGTCCATGGCTGCTGCCACCAAGCCAATCTATCTCCTTTTCACTGACCCGCCATTTTAAGAGGCATAATTTTCTTTTCCAGGGACTGGTCCCTCCTGATAATATGTCCAAAGTATGAGAGACAAAGTCTTATAATCCTGGCTTCTAAGGAGCATTCTGGCTGTACTTCTTCCAACAGATTTGTTTGTTCTTCTAGCAGTCCATAGTATTTAAATCTTTTTCTTCAACACCATAACTCAAATGCATCATATCTTCTACAGTCTTCCTTATTCAATGTTCAATATTCACATGCACATGAAGCTACTGACAATATCATGACTTGGGTCAGGCACACCTTAGTCCTCAAACTGACATCTTTGTTCTTCAACACTTTAAAGGGGTCTTGTACCACAGATTTGCCTAATGCAATCCATCATTTGATTTCTTGACTGTGCATCCAAGCAAAAGGAAGTCTTCTACAACTTCAGTATTTTCTCCACTTATCATGATGTTATTTACTGGTTCAGTGGAGAAGACTTTTGTTTCCTTTACATTAAGGTGCAGTCCATACTGAAGGCTGTGGTCTTTGATCTTCATCAATAAGTATTGAAGTCTCCTTCACTTTCAGCAAGCAAGGCTGTTATCATCTGTATATCAAAGGTTGTTAATGAGTCTTCCTCCAATCCTGGTGCCCCGTTTTTCTTCATAGAACCCAGCTTCTCGGATTATTTGCTCAGCATACAGACTGAATAAATAGAGTGGAGGAATATAACCCTGGCACATACCTATCCTGATTATAAACCAATCAGTGTTCCCTTGTTCTGCTTAAACAATTTCTTCTTTGTCTATGTTCAGGTTCCTCTTGAGTACAATTAAGTGTTCCAGAACACTCATTCTCTGCAATGTTGTCCATAGCTTGTCACAATCCACACAATTTTATTTTGAGTGTTTTCCAACCTGAAGGGCTCATCATCTGGCATGATATCTGACATGGTGCTCTTCATCCTGTTTCGGTATTCATTATTCTGGTGCTATCTGACAGTGTTTGACTGCTATCCACAAGGTTTCCAGTGGCTAAACATTTAGAAATAGTTCACCTCTTCATCTTCTTAGTCTGTCTTAGTTCGAAAGCTCAGCTGAAACCTGTACAACATGAGTGTACTCTACTGGTATTTAAATACTAGTGGCATAGCTTCCAGCATCACAGCAACACTCAAGTCACCAAAGAACAACAAACTGACAAATGACTGGTGGTTGTTATTAAGTGCCATAAAATCAGTTCTGACTCATAGGAATCAGTATTGGGTTTCAGAGAAGCAGCTGGTAGGTTTTAACCACCGAGCTTGTGTTAGCAATCCAGTGCTTATCCTACAGGGCCACATAGGAGAGCTGGTATGACATTGTAGTACTTACTAGACAGCTAACTACAAGGTCAGTGGTTCAAAGCCATTACCTGCACCTCGGACATGCTCTACGTAATTGCTATGAGTTGGAACTGACTGACTGGCACTTAACAACATCACATATCTAGTGGTCTTTTCATTCCCCTGGGGCATATACCACTCAACCAAAATCGTTTCATCACAGGCAATTCTTTAACTTGTAGAAGATTATCCTAAGAAATCACAAACCAAAGAGTCTTTTTCAAACCAAAGCTTCCTGAAAGTCATGTGAAAATTGGAAATACGGGGCCATGCTATGTTATAAAAAGTGGATAACCTAACCTAAAACGAGGGGGTGATAAAGGCATGAAGTGACTGGCTTACAAATTTTCAAGAGGGGGTATAGTTTAAAAGTGTGTGGGAAAGATAGTCCATACTGAGTAGTTTTCATCTTGACTAGATGGGTCTGGTGAAAAGAGATGGGAATAAGATTCACATGATTCAGTAGTAATTATTATCATGACTAATTGCTACTGTCACAATGGTAAAGGTAGAAGTTTTGTAAGAAAAACAGGGGAGTAGTTGATCTTACAGTCCATAAACAGAGGACTCTAGGACCATAAAGGGAGAAGAGCACAGCGGAATATGGGACCCTATCCAGAGAAGCAGTGACACCAGAGATGGAGGTAGAGATAAGGACATAGAGAGAGGGAGCAGCTGAGGACTCTAAATTCATGGAATTAGAAGGACTGAGAACTGGTGGCCAGGAGGCAGGCTTGCAGAATGTGCCCTTTGATGGTTTAAATTTTTTTTTTTTTCTTTTTAAAGTTTTTATTGTGAATTATGTGGGTGTACATGGGAGAACATCAGTTTTGCATTCATCCTACCATATTTCATTTCATTGCAATGATTACAATCCCCTCCATTCATCATCAGATAACCAAAGGATATACTCCATAGGCCCACCCCCCACCCCCTAGCCTTCAGCACATAGCTCCTCTTCTTCCCTGAGTCCCATGTTCCCAGCCACTCCATCTGTCCATGTCATCATCTCTGTGTCCATGCCTGGCTTCATTGCCTCTCTGGGTAGGGTCACACTCTCTGCTCTTCTCACTTAATGGTCCCAGAGACCTCCGTTCCTGGGCTGGAAAATCAATCACTCCCCTCCTTTTGTCAAAAAAAAAATCTACCTCTACATTTCCAACCCTCACCATCAGTCCTTATGGCAATTATTCACTATTGTACCACAAGAGTCTTATACCCATTTCCTTTCACTAGCCCGGTCCCAATAGATTGGAAATTATTCAGTGGAGGTTCTACCTACCCCTGCCCCATCTGGAACTAGGCTCCCTCTTGAAAGCTTGTAAGCCAGTCACTTCTTGCCTTTATAGCCCCCCATCCCCATTTTGGGTAACTAATGTCTACGTAGCCTATCCCTGTCAATGGTGGGAGTGATCCTTGCTGTAAAGATTTGTTCCCTTTTTTGAGCTACTACATCTATATATATAGGTAAAATTCATCAAATTATAATGGGTTACTCTTTTTCTTTTTTCTTCCCTATTCTTTCTTCTTCTAGCCGAATTCTGATCATCCAGCCATCGAAGCCAGGTCAAGTGGGTACTATCTGCAAGTATGGGTATTCTTGTGCATCTCCCCTCACTTCATATCAGCTGGATGCTTCACTCTCCTATCTAGTCCTCTGTGGCCATGTCACTACCTCTGGGCCCAGAAATCCCCAGGTCTTGCTGTAACTGCTGGCCATCCAGGTCTCCCAGGTTCACAGGAGTCTACTGAATGTGGTGGAACTTAGATCCCAACTTCACTGCTGTTTTTTTCCCCTCTCCCCATTATCAGTGACCAACATGGTCACCAGCCAGACCATATGCCTACTTGTGTATTTCCCTTGAATCTTAGACTGGGAAGGGAGTTTGCTCTGAGAGGACCCAACCAATTGCCTTGATGGGTCCTGGGTGAACAGCTTGCTTGTTCTTGTAGCAATCAATCATACTGCCATTATTGTTTCTGTTTTTTCTGCTGGCCTTTCTTCACAGAGTATCTTCTTTTCTTCTAGCTGCTCCAGGCTGGTCTACTTGTCCTTTCCAGTGGAAATTTCCCACCTCAGACAATTCTGGATGGCATTCTGGTTTCCACCTATGGCCTTATACAATGCAAAAGCTCCACAGGAGGTCTCTTTCACTGGGCAGTATCTAGCACCATTTAAGGTATTCCAATCAGTTATAGGCTGAAGATGGGCTTACAAGCTTTCTATTGTGATGTTTCTGGCTATTCCTTGCACCCTCCTGAAGTGTTTATTTCACATTGGTTAGGCAAGGGAAACTAAGATTCAAAAGGCAGCCAAGCATCTTATCATTATTCCCCTCTTTTACCCTTTCAAACCATGCCTCAATCCCTGTATCTCGAAGCCCTGTTATTCCAAGGTTGTGCATACATCATCATTTACCTCTGTCCCACTTATCCCATGTGAACCTGCCTAACTGTTCTCCCATCCGTCTTGTTCTTCTATTCCCCTCCCCCTTCTTGTGTATTACACACACACACACACACACACACACACACCCAGCACCCAAGCTTACCTGTGTCTATTCCCTACCCTGTGCTCTATCTTCTCCTCCCTCCCTCCCTCCCCTCCTCTCATCCCATACATCCTGGTGATCAGCAATTATATATATAGTTTTTTTTTTTTTCCCCTTTTGGGTGGGTTCTTTTTCCTAGTGTTTTACAATGGTCTTATGCAGTATTTCTCCTTTTGTGACTAATTCATTCAGAATAATGTCCTCAAGGTTCATCCATGTTATGCGGTGGCTTGTAGCTTCCTTGTTGTTCTTCAAGTTAGCATAGTATTCCATTGTGTGTCTATACCACAGTTTGTTTATCCATTCTTCAATTGATGGGCTTTTAAGCTGTCTCCATCTTTTTGCTATT
>NW_006408557.1:4082309-4090145 GCF_000296735.1 Chrysochloris asiatica
GTCCCAGTCTCTCTGCATCCTTACCAGCATTTATTGTCCTCTACTTTTTTTGATCTTTGTGTTATTGCTGGTGTGAGATGACATCTCATTGTTGTTTTGATTTGCATATCTCTAATGGCTAATGATCATGAACATTTCTTCATATGTTTGTTGGCAGCCCGGATCTCCTCCTTGGTGAAGTGTCTGTTCATGTCCTGTTCCCATTTTTTAATTGGGTTATTTGTCTTTTTCTTGTAGAGGTGGTGTAGTTTCCTATATATTTTAGAAATGATCCCTTATCTGATGTGTCGTTGCTAAAGATTTTTCCCCATTGTGTGGGTTCCCTTTTTACGATGGTTTAAATTATTATATATGCCTGAGTGTTTTAAAAAAAAAAAAAAAGAGAGAGAGATAAAATGAACAGAGAGAAATACTGCTACCTGATGGTACATGAAGGGGATTATAATCATTGTAATAAAACAAGGTGTATGATTTGTTGAATGTAAAACTAATGATCTGCCCTGTAAACTTTTACTCAATTCACAATAAAAACGTAAAAAAATTAAAAAGTGGATAACCTATTCTGAGGTTATTGTGCCCCAGTGCACAATCCCAGAAGATATTGCACAGTTTGAGGTCACATGTCCAGTACACTCTTAAGGAAATGGCTTTTTGTTTCACTAGCAGTTGAGCAGAGTCGGTCACTTGAATGACTCCAGTTTTCTGGGCTGTGGTCAGGCCATCCTGTGTCTTTCGAGAGAACATGCTGTCTGGGTAACATATTCATCACACATAACCTCCTCTTCTTCTGTCGTTGGGGTTGTCAAGCCTGAATTCATGTGCAGAATGAAGAGACACATTAACACATGTGCTCTGTTGCCTGCTTCATGTCAGGTAAGATTCCAGTTGCCTACCAAGACCCAGACCAAGCATTGCCTTCTCCAGAGAAACACCACTTGCTTTAATTCCACTTGATCACCTGGTAAAATAATAATTCCACAGGACTGAATCTTCACCACCACATCTCCCTAGGGCTGATGACAATGGATTGGCTGCACAGCTCTCCAGGCTCACTGGGTTCTGCCTGAATAGAGGACACTGCAGGCACAGGGAGGCACTACTGTTCTGATCCCAGAAAGCACAGGGCCTCACACAACAAACCAGTGCCACTCACCAGGTAGAGGCAGGAATTATGTCCGCCATCTTTATTCTTCCCAACTTTCAGCAGGATGTTCTTGGCAGGATTGTCTTAAAAGTCAGTGAATACATGTCCTGCTTTGCATACTGCAGTCTAGATTTACATAGTTTATCCCAGTATAATTATGAATATACTTTTCTCTCAAAATTACTACAGTTTGAATGATCAATTCCATATCACCCATCTTATAAACTTTTCTCTTGATGCCTTTTGCCTAAAGAACCCCAGTATAATCTTTCCCCAACGACCCAGAACTTTTGAAAAGTTCTGAATTAACTCACTTTCTCTGAACCAAGCCTGGAATTACAGCACTGGTTTCTAGAAAGCACTAAGTTCTTTTCTCTTTGCTTCCCTCAAATTCCACCCGACTAGAGAGCAAGGGACAAAGAAGGATTCAGGCAATGAACTCTACTTATGCCTGATTTTCCCACATTTCTCAGTCTCTCTACTGAGACATACTGGGGTCACTGGAGCTTCTAGCCTCAGGATTTATCTTTGAGCCTTACCCTCCTCGTAGCTGACAGTGGAAATGACTCCAGTCACCTATGATATGTGAGAGGCACATAGGATTTGTCCCTTACAGTGGGGTTCTACATCCATTCACACAATTTTTCATTGATAATCTTTCTTTCCACCCATTCAGCAAATATTTATTGGATGCTTCCTATGTGCTTTCTACCTTATTCCTACCCAAACTTGTGCAAACATCACCATAAATTGCTATAGAAAGTTAAATGACAGAGATGATACTGCTAGTCTGATGATATAAAACTCTCTGAGCCCTGGTGGTGCTGTGGATTAGGCATTTGGCTACTAAAAGCAAGCTCAGCAGTTCAAACCTACCAGCTGTTATGCAGGAGAAAGATGAGGTTGTCTGCTCCTGTAAAGATTTGCTGTCTTGGAAAACCTGTACAATGGAGTCCTGGTGTGGAGCTGTAGGATAAGCACCAGACTGCTACTCACAGCCACAGGTTGGCAGTTCAAATGTACCAGTTGCTCCATGGGAGAAAGCTGTAGCACTCTGTTTACGTAAAGAAAGATTGTTGTTGTTGTTAAGTGCCATTGTGTCCGTTCCAACTCTCAGCGACCCTGTATAGGAGCTGCTGGTGAGTTTGAATAGTCAACCTTGTGACTCAAACTGATCTTGAGATCCAGTGCTTATCTTATGGTAACACTCCAGGACCCCACAGCTTTGGAAACCCTATGAAGTAGTCTTATTTTGTCCTATTGTGCTGCTATGAGTTAGAATTTATTTGGTGACAATGGGTTATGGGTCCTAAAACTCAACATTTGGGCCACAGATTATTCACTTTGAAAACATTTGTTGAACAGCTATTATATGTGATTCAATATATAGCTACCAGTCAGTTTACATATATAATCTCATTCAGTCTTCAGGGCCATACTATGAAGTGGGTGTTACTTCCCTGCTTTGTAGATGGACACCTTAGGTTCAGAGAAGTTAGATGACTTGCTTAAGATCGATGCTATGATTGTTAAACAAGAATTGGAACCAAGGTCTATACGCCTGCTTTTTCCAGATGCATTTCCATGCAGGGCACAGTTGGCTTCATCCCAAGTTTTGGTAAATGTAAGAGTCATTTCCCCAGAATAGACAACTGAGCCCTCGTGAAGGATGCATACCCACTTCTTCTATAACTGAAGGCCCTGCTGTGGCAAGAGTGAGGAAAGTGAGGCACCTGGCTCAGACACAAGATTCAAGGAAGCGCCCAAAACCTCAGTCATCAAGATAAAAAACATTTTAAGGCCATCTTTCAAAAATTCAAACTGGCAAACTCAGGCCAGCTGCCTGCTTTTGCAAATGTAGTTGTATTATACATCACATGTCACAACGGATTACATGCACTGGGCTTATGTGCCTAGTCTCACTATGGGGAAAAGAGACTCCCTTCGCCTTTTTAACCTGGAGGCACAGCGCTTGTCTGAAGATAAAGGTCCTGGATGATCACAAAGAACAATGCCATGAGGCCAACTACTTTCCGATTCCTCCTCAGAGCTAGAGTGAGCTTGGCGTGATGGCCAAAATTGAAATGTAGCAACCAGGTAACACTGGGAAAACTCTAAGAGTAACCAAGGGACTGGATGATTGCTCAAGACTGGCGCAAGTCTTGAGTCCCAGGAGGGTTAACCTGGACATGTGGTATGAACCTGGGCTTGGAGCTTTTTCCCTACCCTAGAAATGTAATGTGAGCTCTGGCTATTTTTAACAGAGACCTCTAATGGCCTGAACACCCCCATATACATGCAGCAACTCCAGTTCCAGTGCCGGGTAATTATTAATAGGAAAGGACAGTGTTGGGATCCCCAACAGTCATTTTTAACTGTGGACATTATTGCTCAATTTTGAACTGTACCCAGGGACTCATAAGAGAAAGACATAATGCTTGTTTGTGGAACTTTTATAGCTAATTGACATTTTTTTCAGTGCTCCCCTGACAGCTGTAGTTACTCTTGATTGGAAAAGCCATGAAAAGCATCACATCATATACTGTCTCCAGATGGGACCATATTACTGATATACCACCATTTTTATAACAAAAAGAATAAATAAAAAGCCATCAAAATATACATACTCAAAAGTGATAGAGATTTGCTGAAGTGATTGGCAAAAGCAATTCTCTTTGTGCAAAAATAATGGATGCTACTTTCATACTAATTGAAGATGTTTTAGTAGCTAAGACCGCCAGGTTCCTGGCTTCTTGGGAACATTTTCTTTTCTACATCTGCTCTTTTCTCTATAGCAGAGTTATTCTTTCCCAGAAAGCATGTGTTTACCCATTTCTACATTCCCAGGTTCTGCCATTGGTAATGCCACAGGATTCAGAACATCATATCTCAGTTGCTCAAAGACAAGTTCATGAAACAAACACAATTAGAATCAAGTTGAGGAATCAAAGTAATATTAGGAGTTCCACTTTCATTTCTGGACATATTCATGCATAGATTACCCAGAAAGGTTCATGACTGAGATAGTACGAGATACATCAATAAAACTGAGGGATCACTTGGCATAAATGTGAGTTTGGGTTTGTGGGAACTATAATGTGTGTATTGTCCTCTCCACTTTATTCTCATTTTATTGACTCCAAAAAGATACAGCTGCGTGTGTGGCATGGAGTCTGCATATGATTAATGTACTTGGCTGCTCACTGATAGGTCAGATGTTCAAGTCCGCCTAGAGGCCTTGGAAGAAACATCTGGAGATCTACTGAAAAATCAACCATTGAAAACCCAAGGGAGCACAGTTCTAGTCTGACACACATGGAGTTCTCATGGTTCTGAATTGACTGATGGCAGCTGTTTCTTATTTGTTTATCAATTTTTGGTTTGTGGAATGAGTTCATTTGAGAACATGATTTTAAGGCTAGAACAACATTCCAAATGGCAGGTTGGTTGCATGGATGGTTATCACTCCTAGCCTATATGGCGCTCCTAGCCCATATGTTTGTAGATCAAAAGTATATTTAATGACAAGTATAAAAATCATAAAGCACAATTAAATAGGCACATTTTCCATTCAGTGTCCACATATCAAAAACATACATACTGAAGACCTAGGAGAGCCCATCAGACATATGCTCAAAATTTATCTTCGCTTAACTTCACACACAATTCAAATGAGCTCAGAAATCAGATTATAAATCAAGGCAGCAATGAAGGAGGAGATGGGCAGCTGGAAGCAATCATGGCATAGCTGAGAGAAATGGCATCAAACACCAGTCTGACAGCAATGGAAAAGATTTTTTATATATTAAAAAAAAGATTTTTTATATAATAATAAGACATGAGCACTTGAGTTCTGAACAAGTTTTCTTAACACAGATGCAAAAGCCCTCAATATGTCCTGCGGGCATCAGCATAAAGTGTCAACTAGCATAATAGGACTGTCCCTGAGTCAGCCAGGAAAAAGTCATGTTCTGGAGTTCCATTTCAGAAGCAAGAAGAGATATATTTTAGGGGAGGGTGGGAATGTAAACCAAAATGTTAATTACTGTTGCTATAATTATAAAAAGAGTCCTGGTGTGGTGCTGTGGGTTAATGTGCTGGACTGCAAAGTCAGTTTGAACCACAAGGTCAGTGGTTCAAGCTCACCAGCAGCTCCTTGGAAATCCTATACAGGGTCTCAATGGGTCAGAACCAACTCGATGGCACTTTAACAACAGCAACATAACTATTAACTGAGGGCAACAAAAGGGTTATGTGCCGTGGAGTCAGTCCCAACTGAAAGTGACCCTGCATATGGTTTCTGAGGCTATAAATCTTTACAGGAGCAGAAAGCCTCATCTTTCTCCCATTTTGAACTGCTGACCTTGAGATTAGCAGCCTGATTCGTAATCACTACACTACCAGAACTCCTTAACTAAAGGGTAAACACTCTGCATTTGGTAGGTCTCTTGGTCTTAAGTAAGAGAAAGCCAACTCAGATTAGCTTTAGCAAACAAGAACATTTATTAACTTTCTATGTGAAAACTTTAGAGTTGATGAAGGTTCAGAGAGAAACGGATTCAGGTGGTTAAATGATGTTTTGAGGATCTCTGTCTTTCGCCTGGTTTTCATCTGAAATTATTTTTTTCATCAAATCATTGTTGTCCTTGATGACTTTGGCATAAATCCTGATTGTTGATGTTAAGTGTCGTTGGATGGGTTTCAACTCACAGGGACCCTTATAGGTTTTCCAAGAAGTGGCTGGGAGGTTTGTACCACTGACCTTGCAGTTAACAGTTCAATGCTCATCCTATAGCGAACTTATTGGTCACTGTGGTCAAGTCTATGTAATAGTCTGATTGGCCAGCCAAGGTCATATGCCCATATGTGAGTCTGTACAGGGGTTACCTACATCACAACATGGGCTGAGATGAGGAGTGTCATGGATGGTGGATGGTGGATGGTGGAGGCGGTGGTTGTGTGAAACCCTCTATAGAATTTCTGAGATTATAAGTCTTTACGGGAACAAAAAAAACCTCATCTTTCTCCCACAGAGGAGCTGGTAGATTCGAACTGCTGAACATCTGGTTAGAGAACAAGTCATAACCCACTACACTACCAGGGCTCCTGGTGATATGTATATTGTTGTTGTTAAGTGCCATCAAGTGGATTCCACTCCATAGCGACCCTGGAGCAGCTGATGAGCTTGAACCACCGACCTTGCAGTTCAAATGACTTTGCCGTCTGACACATTAGCCCATAGCACCACACCAGGACTCTGGTGATATGTATACTCAGAAAATCCGAAGGAAGAAGGAGCAAGGATGTTGTTGTTGTTGTTGTTGTTAAGTACCACTGAGTCGGTTCTGAACCATAGGGACCTTATGCACAACAGAACAAAACACTGCCCTATCGGATGTTCGCTGCTCAATAACCTATCCCAAAATTTCAATTTCTATCACCAAAGTCATATTTCCCGACTACTAATCCTTTCTTTTTGTTTCTAACTTTCACATTCTAATCACCAATAATTATCAATGCATCTTGATTGCATGTTTAACCAATTTTTAGATGAAGAAGTTGGTTTGTTGTTGTTGCTAAGTGCCCTTGAGTCGATTCCAACTCATAGCAATCCTGTATAGGGTTTCTAAGGAGTCGCTGGTGAGCTAGAATCACCAACCTTGTAGTTAAGTTGACCTTGCAGTCTGGCACATTAACCCACAGCATCACACCAGGACTCCAAGAAGTTGGTGCTGCTGGTGGTGGTTATGTGCCTTGGAATTGGCTCCGATTCATAGTGATCCTATATGGCATTTCCAACTCTGCAAATCTTTACAAGAACAGAGAGCCTCATCTTTCTCCCATCGAACAGCTGGAGGTATCGAACTGCTGACCTTGAGGTTAGCAGCCCGATTCATAACCACTACGCTACCAGAGTAGAATTCTTTATTTATTTTTTTATCACTGGCCTAGAGATTGGTGCATAAATTTGAATAATAGTGGGATTAACTGGTCTTCCTTGTAGATGTATAGATAGTATCCTATCACAGACAGCACTGTATATCAAGACAGAGTTTGAGACATTCTCTTTGACAATGAATACAACTGCATTCCTCTTCAATTTGTTTTTCCCAGAATAGTAAACCATATGATTTTCAGATTCAAAATGGCCAATAGCTGTCCATTTGAACTCACTAATGCCTAGGATCTTTATGCATTGCATTTCATTTTTGACAACTTCCAATTTTCCTAGATGCATACTTCATACATTCCACATTCCAATTACTAGTGGAGGTTTACAGCTGTTTCTTCTCATTTTGAGTTGCCCACATTACCAAATGAAGGTCACCAAAACTTTATTCCTCCACAGAAGTAAGGTCAACTCTGTCTTGAGGAGACAGCTCTTCCCAAGTTGTCTGTTGAGTGTCTTCCAATCTGAGGCACTCATCTTCTATATCTGACAATGTTCTGCTGCAATTCACAACATTTTCAGTGGTTCAAACCTTCAGTGGTACTCAGAAGTGGGCCACCTCTCCTTTTTTCTAATCTGTCTTAGTCTGGAAGCTCCGCTGAAACCTGTCCACCATGAGTGACCCTGATGTTGTTGCTGTTGTTGTTAAGTACTGTCAAGTTGATTCTGACTCATAGTGACCCTCTTCAGAATTTTTTATCCTTTTTTGTATTTGTTCTTCTATCTTAGTGGTATTGAGAGA